>NW_008709190.1:236190-258521 GCF_000327385.1 Lottia gigantea | reverse complement strand
ATAACCATTTCTTTTTTCATATCAGAATTCAAATAGTATACAAAATCCTCCTCAGGACTGTATTCTTCATCATTTAAGGCTCTAATTTTCTTATTTCTACACATCCTAGCCAAATGACCTATCTTCTTACAGTTCAAACATCTGACAGTCTTTGCACCACAAGAATCTGCAAAATGATCAATACATGATTTCTTGTCCAATTTCTTTTCTGTGTCTGCTTTACTTTTCCTGCCTTTTGATTGATGTATATTTTGGTTAAATATACTATTCTTTCTTTCTTTCTTTGGAGTCTTCCATAATATATTTGTTTCTTTTCTTGAGTTTTGGCTCTTTCTAATGTTCTAGCTATAGACAAAGTTTTCATTAGAGTTAACTTCTCTTGCTGTAGTAGTTTTTCTCTAAGGGTATTAGAATGATAATTTCAACTATCTGATCTCTAATCATTTCTTCTTCTAAAGGACCAAATTCACATGTCTTTACCAATTCTCTAAGATCTATCAGGTATTCATCAATAGTTTCATGTGGTTGTTAAACTCTTTTGCGAAAATTGTATCTTTCTGCTACAGCATTTCGACCAGGTTGGACCAGTCAATGTTGAAAAAATTATCTAGCAAGGTTGTCCTAGACTATGAAGTAATGCAGCTCTTCTGACTGCATCATCCTTTTTATTCAAACCACTGGCTATTTGAAAATATTCAAATGATTCCATCCATATTGTGAATTCTTGGTAAAGATCTGTAGAATTAACATTAAATTCTTTAGGTGATCTTATATGAATAGAATGTCTTTCATCAGAAGAATCACTTTCAATATCGTTTTCTTCTGTTGTGTTGTCACGTGGCATTTTCAATATTTGATTTTCTCTTCTTCTAAATTCCACTGAATAATACCATATTCTTTCTTTGTGTTCCCAGACATCCTCGTCGCCATTTGTTGTGTTGTGGGTTTTCAGGGTTTAACATCAAAGTTAGAAGTGACTACTGTTTATTATTTGAAATATACTAGACATCCTATCAATCGTGCAGTCATACATACTTGACCTTTCTTACCATTTCTGACCTCTTTATTGAAGAGTTCCTTATATAGAGTTATGTCCCTTGGACCACCTAGATCAATATTCTACAGCCACAATTCTTGCTAGATTTTGAAGAAACTTGGTGAAGTTGTGTATTATCACCCAAGGATAAACCCTATTGAAAATTAAAAAGATAAAAAAATATTTAATATGAGTTATTTCCCTTGTTCTTCAAAACACGTTCAATTTTTATCTTGTAAACACCCTAAATGCAACAATTCTTGCTGGATTTTGATGAAACTTAGTGAAGATGTTTATTATCACCCCAGGATAAACCCTATTGAAAATAAAAAAAATCGAAAAATATTTAATATGAGTTATTACCCTTGTTCTTCAAAACACGTTCAATTTTTATCTTGTAAACACCCTACATGCCTCAATTCTTGCTGGATTTTTATGAAACTTTGTGAAGTTGTTTATTATCACCCAAGGATGAACCCAATTGAAAATAAAAAAAATCGAAAAATATCTAATATGTGTTATTGCCCTTGTTCTTCAAAACGCGTTCAATTTGTTAACACTCTGCAGGGCACAATTCTTGATGGATTTTGATAAAACTTTGTGAAATTGTGTATTATCAACCAAGGATGAACCCTATTGAAAATCAAAAATATCAAAAATTATTTGATATGAGTTATTGCCCTTGTTCTTCAATGTTCATATTCAAACAAAGCTGCCAGTGGGTGTATTTTACCTTGCCTGGCAAGCTATCTTGTAAGTAACTCTACAACAAAAGGTACCCGATCCAGCAACATCTAACATGTGAACATTCAAATGTAATATATTTAATTTCATGCAAGAAATGCCCCAAACAATAATAGAGTATATAGATAGGGGGCACTTTGGTATAATTTATATAGTGCCCCCTATCTATATGAGTTTAATTTTAAAACACGAACAACACAAATTCGAACGAGACGGATTCTTCTCAGCTCTATCATCTCTCATCCCAAAAGTGGCCAACTTTGTCTCAAACAACAAATCCCTCAAGCTCTTGGATCTGTTGCAAAAGCAGGAGTAAATATAAGCGAAACAGTGAAAAGATCTAACGAGTTGAAAGAATTACAACATATTAAGAGCAATGCGAAATAAAAGATTAGAAAACAAAAAAGGAAATGGTTTTAAAATTATTGGATAAAAATGTCAATGATAATTGCTCAAACTCCTAAAACTTATTTCGGTTCTGGTATTCAAAAATCATTAGGTTCTCTTCCTAGACTTCCATGTGCAAAATACCCCGGAGAAAATCATCTTCCGGGTCAAACAGGTCCAGGTATACGATATACTATACAGAAATAAAGACATAACATCCAGACACGCAGCAGACAAACAAATGATAATCGAACTTGAAAATATTCCAAATCCAACTTTTAAAGAGAGAATTCAAAGAGCATTAATCATTAAACTCTTGAAAGCAAAGATGAAAATGGGTATGGGAATAGCAGATGAAATACATAAAGAATTTAGAAAAACTAAAAGTGTTTGATCAAGAGATCAGCAGATTTAATTGATATGCCAGTCGAAAGAGGATATAAATATTGTTTAACCGTTATAGATTTGTACACAAGATATACTTGGGTTATTCCTCTCAAAAACAAAACAGGTTTATCAGTCAAACACGCATTTGAAACAATAATGAAACAGTCCAACAGTTATGGGTAGATAAAGGAAGTGAATTTTATAATAAAAATATGAAATCACTTGGGTTTGAAATTTACAGTACTCATGACAAAGGTAAAGCTGTAGTAATAGAAAGATTTAACAAAATAAATTATTCAAAAAGTTCACGGAATTGAAATCCCAAAAATGGCTTAAAATATTACCAGAGGTTGTAGATGAATACAATAACAAAATTCATTCATCTATAGTTGTCACACCAACACAAGCCACAAATAATCCAAATATTATAAAGTCAATTAATGCACAACATAACTACGAAAATGAAATGAATAATTTAAATATCAAACCCAAAGTTGGAGATCGCGTTCGTATTTTCAAATATAAAAGCAAATTCGAAAAAGGCTACGTTGGATTTTGGACCAACAAAATATTCATCGTACAACACCTCCAACATGAATTAATCGATCAAGACAAAGAACAAATCATAGGTAGGTTTTATCAAAACAGACTTCAAAAAACTGACTTTTAAAAATGAATATCTTTCTTGGTAAATACGGAACCGATACAACTACAAACTTTCAACTTATGAAATGGGCAAATGAGTTAAATATATCACCGTTTTATTATTGTATGAGAGATGAAATAAATGATCCCAAATATAAGAAAGGTAAATTTTATGCTATAACAAATATACATACTTCCGATCAAAAAGGAGTTAATCATTCTGCTTTGTACAAAAACTCTTCAAGTGACTTATATTTTTTTGATTCTTTTGGATTAGAACCCACTGAAGAGATAGTGAAATTAACTAATAAACCAATCAAATCTTCAACATTTCAATTTCAATTACTGGGACAAAAGTTTTGTGGACAGCTTTCACTTTGGGTTTTATATCAGTTGAGTTTAGGAAAACAATTTGAAGAAATTATAATGAATTTAACTTAATAAAAATGGCGAATAAATTTGGATTAGGTTCTTTACCTTAGATACTAAAAACCTAACACAACAGCATGGATAAAAAAAGCAAAACCTTATTTTGTGGATCAAATTGGAGACAAACTTCAAGGTGAGTTAGATATGAATAATTTTACCATAACTAATTTAAAGTTACCAGAAAATGATTATGATGCTTTTCACAAGAAATATTTAATGGATCAATTAAATTTAATTGAAGTAAATAAAGAACATTTAAAAGAAAGAAAAGGCGATGTGAAAAGATACTTCAAACGACGAATAAATAATAAAGATTTTATTGATGATACTAAATTACAACAAGAAGTAACAAGTTTGAAAAGTTTTATTGAAGAACAATTACTTAATGTAGTAGATAAAACTCAATTACAACCTTTAAGTTCATTAATATCTAATTTAGATGATAAGATTACAAAACAAAAAGTAGATCTTAAACAACTAATAGCCAATATTAATCCAGGTATAAGTGAATATAAATTAACAACATTAGAAACTAAACTTATTGATAATAGTGAAATACAAAAACAAATAGTCGCCATTCAACAACAATTACTTTATGTAGTAGATAAAAATCAATTATAAAATTTAAAATCATTAATATCTAAATTAGATGATAAGATAACAAAACAAAAAATAGACCTTAAACAACTAATAGATAATATTAAACCAGGTATAAGTGAAGAAAAATTAACTGATTTAGAAACCAAACTCAATGATAATAGTGAAATGGTCGCTATTCAAAAACAATTACTTAATGTAGTAGATAAAACTCAATTAGAAAATCTAAAATCATTAATATCTAAATTAGATGATAAGATAGCAAAGCAAAAAATAGATCTTAAACAACTAATAGATAATATTATTTCAGGTATAAGTGAAGATGAATTAACCGCATAAGAAACCAAACTCAATGATAATAGTGAAATAGTCGCCATTCAACAACAATTACTCAATCTAGTAGATAAAACTCAATTAGAAAATTTATAATCATTAATATCTAAATTAGATGATAAGATAACAAAACAAAAAATAGAACTTAAACAACTAATAGATAATATTAAACCAGGTATGAATGAAGACAAATGGCAACAGGAATCAACTGCTCTAGAAACTAAATTTAAAACTGAATTACAAAAAGAACTAACAAATATCAAACAATAGATAGAAAATATTGATTATAGTGAGCAGATAACTACTATTAATAATGAAGTTTTAAAACAGGAAAAAAATATATCCACATTAGAAAACAAACTAAAGGAAAATAAAAAATCATATTATTTCAATCTTCCATTTCAAAAAACATTGGTGGAAAACATGTTTCTATTACTAATAATATTGATAAATCAACAGATTATGAATACAAAAAATATGGATTTACAGCAACCGTTAAAGGATATTCTTTTCAGGATTTTATGTTCCTCCAAGGTATCTTTAATGAAGAAAATTTATCATATTTTATTTTCCGAGGAAAACTTCAAATTGAAATTACTTTTCCTTTGCAGGTAAAAGTTAATTCAATATTCTTCATACAAAAATCAGAAACATCTAATCAATTTAACGCTCGTAAAGTTCTTCAGTTTATCAATGTTAGAAAAATGTAAAAACTAAAGAATTTGAAATTAACAATGAAAACACCAAGGTTTTTCCCTACTTATATGAAATTAAAACAAATGGAAAATATATAGATAGGTTTAGAATGTTAATTTCACCAGATAAAGAAGATGAAGTATTTGGATTGGGTAAATTTCATATGATTTTGGAGATGGAAACCCCACCATCAGTAAGTATTATTAGAAATCCCAAACCACAAAATATAGGGGAAACAAGGAGTTATGAGTTTTTACGAATATCAACAGACTTTGAATAGGTAAAACTATATTTTGTTAATACTGATTTATTTACCTCAATTGATATTCATAAAAGTGAAAAAGTTGGTGGTATATATACTTATACATGTATGATAAAAATCAATATCAAAAAACAAAAACTTTCAGTTCATTTGAATAAAATTAATGATTAGAAAAATGAAATATCTATAGTAACTGTAGAAGTTACTATTTTTAAAACTATAGAAATTTATCATGGCTCAGCAGTTGAGATGGATATTTTAAATAACAATTATCCATCAGAAATTCACTTATTTTAATGTCTTAAAAATGGAACTCAAAAGTAGACAATAATATATGATAGACAAACAAAACGAGTTAAAAGTAAAACTAGAACAGTATAATAAATGTAAGAAAAGATGGATTAGAGTTGATTCTGTTTTTAAAACACTGAGTGTACTTCTAACAGTAGGAACAACAGTTGCAACAGCTGTAACTGGTGGATTAATGGTTCCAGTACTTGTCCCAACTGTATTAGCCACAATTACTGCTATTCAAACTTCATCTTGTGGGTTGATTGCTATAGGTTATACATCAAAACAAAAATCTCATTATAAAAAGAAAACAGAAATTTTAAATTCATATTTTAATAAATTATTTATATTTTTTGAAAGATCAAGAGAAGATAAGAACATAACCATTGAAGAATTAGAAGAATTCAATGAAATTCTAGAAAAATTTGAGATGGAAATATCAGCCATAAAAGTAAAAAAAATACTTAAAAATAGATCATTAAAAAGCATATATACAAAATATGAATGAATCAATTGAAATTAATGATGATGAATCATACATAGAAAACGTGTTATTTTCAAATATTATCAAGGCTGTTTCCAATAAATTTTTAACATTTAAAGGACAAATTGAAATAGATGGAGAGATATTTCAAGATGGAAAGCACAAACAATTTATGAACTTCTTGGTTTTAATGCCAAAACTTTTCATATCATCTTTAGAAATATGGAAGAAAAATCTGACCCTTCTGATTGGTACTTTACAGGAAGTATCTTTTTACTTAAAGACAATTTTAAAGAAATTAAAAGATCAAAAGTTGGAAGAGGAACTGAACTACTCAAAAAAATAAATGAATATATACGTGAAAATTGTTACATACCAACAGATGGTAACTGTTTTATCAAATGTGTAAACTAAAGATTTAACAAATGAATTTCAAAATTTCATCAATGGTTTCTCAAAAGCAAATAGAAAAGGAGTGATGACATCTGCTAGAATTAATGAATTCAAAAAGAAATGTGATATTTAATTTCAAATTTATACTCATAATAATAGAAATTTGCACCCCACAATTGTAAAAGAGGAATTAGATTGGGTTTTATATTTACACAACTCACATTTCTGTCTTATAAGAAGAAATAAAAAAAGTTTGGGTATTAAAGAAATAGAAGATAATTATGAACAAGTATGGAAAACGTGTGGAGACAGGTTTCACCTCTGAAACTAAACGTGTTTTCAAGTATAAGTGATGTTGGGTTATTTGCTTGGGATTGTGAAACATATTCAGAAAGTGAAACGCGTAAATTCTTTATGCGTGTGCGTTAAATAATTTAGAAAAACTAAGAAAAATGTTAGACAGAATAAATAATCTCTTTCCAGATTTAAATCCTACAGATAATGTTTCAGAAGAATTTTATGATAAACTAATGAATATAGAAGAAATATTTGTAGGTACAGATTGTACAGATCAAATGTTGAAATATTAAGGTCAATATGATAGAATGAGATTAATATTAATTTCTCATAACGGTAGTAATTTTGATAACTGGATTGTGCTTAAAAATATAAAAAAATCTAACACAATGCCCTTTAAAAACACCCACAGGAATTCTATCTTTACCTTTATCTAATCCATACACAGATGAAGATTTACAGAAAAAATGGAAAAGACAGAAATAAATAACAAGCAATAATAATTATTTACAACATATTAATTTCACATGTTCCTATCAACATGAAACATCTAGTTTAGCGGCATGGGGTAATTCATCTAATCTACCAATGAAATTGAGAAACATCACTGATATCAATGTTACAAAATACACTAAAGATAACTGGGAATCTTTAAGACACGAATGGGAACCATATGCAAAAAGAGATACGTTATATCTTGGAAGTTGTTTGATAAAATATAACGAAGTCACGAAAGAAGTTGTAAACCAAAATATGTCCAATAATCAAACGGCTCCATCTTTATCTTTTAAGGGTTTGTATTATTTGTATCATTACGATTAAGAAATGGTTGAAGAAGAATGGTATGAAACTACTAGAATGGTTCCAAAACATACTGAAAAAGAAAATCTAGAAAAAGTTTATTCGCACACTAATCCTTTTATAAGACATTATATCAGATGATCTATTAAAGGAGGAAGAGTTTCGGCAAATAGAAAAATATTTGAAACGAACAAAATGGATGAAATTTGTAATGTATTAAAGGAATTTATTTCACAAAGTGAAACTGAAAGTATTTCACAAAGTGAAACACGAAGTGATAATTTAAGAAGAGATAACATAATTGATTTATTCAAAGAATACAGCGTGAGCACAAAAGACAAAACAGAAGTTAATTCAAAACTTAAATAAATAAACTGCAGTAAACTAATGGCATTTGATGCTAATGGTTTGTACGCTTCAGCAATGTCGGATTTAGACAGTGAATATCCAAAAGCAGAAAATGCTAGACCGTTTCTACCAGAAGAAGAAAAAAATTTTGTAAAACTCTTCAATGAAAAGAAATTTAGGACAGCTATTTTAACAGTGTGGTTTGACTATCCCAAAAACATGTTCTTCCAACCGATACCAGCTAAAGATAATATTACTTTCACGAATAAAGAAGGAAAAAAGGAAACTGGGAGTAAAATCAGGTTAAGAAATGGTTTCTGTTCAGATGTTTTAACATCGGTCGATATTCAAGAAATAGTTAAAGCCGGTGGGCGAATTATTAGAATATTAGATGGTATAGTATACGAAGAAAATTTTAAAACTCCACCATATAGAGATTTTATTTTAATTTTAAGAGATCTTAGAAATAAATATAAACGAGAAGGTAATACTGTAGGTAGTAATTGCATGAAATTATTAGGCAATTCATTGTATGGTAAATCTATTCAGAAGGATAGAAACACGAGAAATCATTTGTGGAATGAAGTAACTTTTCAGGCTAACTTCGACTCACATGTTAAAAACTATGAAAAAAAGAAAAGAAAACGTTTAAGGGTTATTCTAATAATAAGACAAGTGTAGAAGATTATATTCAGTTGGCTAGTGGACATGATGTGTCGAATGAATTTAATAAAAGATGGGAAAGGAGTTTCACGAATGGAGTAGTTATTCCAAAGGATGAGAAAACCACCAAACAGTGAAGGAATTATGTTCCCTTATAATGAAAAATAATAGTATAGTTTTGAAGAAAACTATGAATTCGATGATTTCGATCACATATATATTCATGAAGAGAATGAAGAGTGATTAATTACTCAATAAATTTAGTTCTTTTGTTTTAAATGAAGTTGAATAACAATTTCTTCGTTACCAAAATCAATAAACCTATTTTTACCATCTTTGATTTCCAGATTTATATTTTTAATCATGAAAGAATTAAGTGGTAAATATGTTGTTTGAAATGGTTTCTCTATAATTCTATATCCAATCGGTACAGTGAATGTTGGAATACTGTAAATAATTTGACGTTTGTGTTTATTGAAAAATCCACCGTTTATTAAATTACAGTGAATATTAAAGTCGTCGATATCATTCTCGATATTAGCTTTATGCGGCGCTAAAGTGGATTGTGTGTATATTTCAATGATTATTTTTATTGGATAATTTTATCAATTACGTTTAAAACCTTTTTTTTTTTTTTATCTATAATACCTTTCTCTAAGAATCTTCTTAATATGCAATTTACTTCATTATATTGTCTGTCTGAACGATGGCCATCTTTCATTGCTGCTAATATTATTTCTAATCTATTAAGTAGTTCCTCGTTGTTGTCGGATAAAAACGTTATACCTTGTCCACTGTTTTCTCTAGCTATCTCCTCTTCCAATTCGTCTATTTGTTGTGTGATTGGATTGTCTTCAGCATATTCATCATCTTGATTAATAGCTTTTATATAATGATCAACTTCTTTTAATCTTCTTGTTTCGGGCCCCGTCTTTCTAATCATATGTAGAAATTCTGAGTATTCTACTAAATCCTTGTAATCGGCAATATCAACATCCCCGCCATTAATTAAATCTATTAATCCTTCTGTTAATGTAAATATAAAGTCTTTTGTATCGATTTTGAATATTGGTGAATTTGCACTAAATCTTATTCTAAATCCATTAAACAATAACCCTTCATTATCAACAATTGGTGTAATGCTCTTTGGCAAATCTGGGTTTGGATTTGAAAAATAAAGTTTTATATCACCTAATGTCCTAATTATAAAACCACCATATTCAATCGGTTTTGGGGGATCTTTATGGGGTTCTATTCGAGGCGCGAGTCTCTTTTTAATATCCTCTTGACTTTTTAATATTGGTTGAAATAGAGTTTGTAGATTTTCTGTTAATCCAAGTTGTTGTAATCTGTTATTTTCAACTTGGATCTTTATTTAATTCTTAGCTTTGATATATTCTCTATTTCTTTTTATAATATTATTCCAATCACCCATTTTTAAAGAAATAAAATTAACATATATCTGTCATAACTCTTTCACCTGCAGGTTTTCTAGTATTAATGAATACATATCCATGATCATCTGGGTTTCTCCATTGTGCTTTAAAATCCTTTTTGAATATATCTCTATCCATTCCGTGATTAATTGACTGAATAATTTGAGATAAATCTTTGTTGTTCAATTCGAATAATAAAAAACAATTTGCATTTATTCAAATGAACATTGCATCCATACCGTAGAAAGATTGGGATTGGTATATGCAGTGACAGTTGTGATGTCTTCCCCTCGTAAAGAATTCTTGTTGAACAGCTTGATTTCTTTGTGCTACACAGTCGTCAAACACTATTAAGTTCTTTCGCTCACTATCAATTTTAGACAAATCTAAATCATTAACATTTTTCGTAAGAAAACTTTTAGATCCATTGGATTGAAAGATGGATTCTTTTCTTTTATATATGGATCTAAGATATCTTTTATTTCTATCTCATCGTTGTCTTCATAATATTTAAATATGTCTTGAACGTCTTTCTTTGGTATATATTCTAAAGCTTTGAGGAATTGATAATATGATTGCTCTGGTGTTGTTGTGTAGATCTATAATGAATCGAAATCTAAAAGTTTTGGTGTTGTCCACATGTTAAAGGTCAAATACGTTTTCCCAGAACCTGAGCTACCGCATATACACATGAGCATTGGGTTACTAAGAAATATTTCTGAATGATTAAATTTCTTTTCCAATTTTATTCTATATTTTTGTTCCAAAAATCACTCCTTCTCCTTTATACTTTGAAAGAAAGATTCCCTCTCCAGACAATTGTTTTTAAAAACTATGGCATTACCCTTATGTTTAACCTTCATTCCTCCGGTGTGGATTTTATCTATTAGATTACTTAATCCCTCTTTAACAGTTTTCTTGGTTTCTTCACTAAATCGATTTCCAAATTCTTTAACTGCCCCTAATATATCTGCTACTCCCGAACCTTGTGCTATCTTTTCCATTTCCATATTATGTCTACGTTTTTCACTTTTTTCAGCATCAGCTGCTTTCTTGGCATTGATGGCTCGTGTTACCCCACCGCCCCACCAGCTGTCGCCCCTGCTGCGGCCAGACCGGCAAATACTACAGGTAGGAAAGGTAAAAATCCACCTTCATTTACACTCTTGTCAATTCTTTCCAAATCTATATCATCACGAACTTTACAATGTTTATATTTATCAAATTTTTTTTTAGATATTTTAATCCTTTTACCATTGTATGTTATTGTAGTTGGTGATTCCGTTTCGATAGATTCTATTATTCTTTTTACTAAAGTTTCTGGTTTCATATTTAAGAGGGTAATTTAAATGATTATTCTATACGAATCATCCGTCTGTCCGATATTTTAATTAAATGTTTTGCTTATTCTAATAATAAACAATAACCTGTTACATTTCCTTGTGTTTTTTTTATATGAATATTTATATTCACCCCTGTTTTGAAAAGATCCTCTTGATGAGCTGATAGATCAAAACAGAAGATTGGGTGATTAATTGCAAAATCTAAATATTCAAACTGAGGTGAATTTCCAAATAATTCACACATAGTTTTATAGTTTCTACACAATTCATTATAATCCTTCGTGGTTGGATTAATTGTTAAAGGTTGGTTAAGATAATTATCGTTGTTTAATCTTACTTGAATTTTATGGATTAAAGGATCTTGAGTTCGGTTCATTGCTACTCTAAAGATATTATTGTTATTCGTTTGAGAATCTGGTAAGTTCTTGAAACCAACCATTAAATATCTTGCTGGTTTAATAGTGTTAGTGATTGGCCATGTGGTGGATTCTCCAGTTAAAGTCATGCTACCTACCGTATTACGACGAAGAAATGCTATTTCAATATCTTTAGTTAATGAGTTGAATATTCTCGTTTTTACTTGAATAGATGGTGTTATTACGGGTATGTAAAGTTGGAGATTCGTTATTTCTAATTTTGCATCTGAAGCATTCTCTCAAAAGAATATCTTATCATCATTGATTTCTCTTTGTAGATGAATTTTATATGGTAACCCTATGGAAACTTTTCTGTGTTCCAACAGACCGAATAATCGACATAATTTCCAATTTACGTAATTACCCCACCTATTATTCTCAACAACATTGTTTTGATTCGTTTTTCGAATCCGTGATTACCTGCTCGTCCTACTCTTACTATTGTGTTTGGAGCAATAGCTCTCATTCTATCTTCATTTGCATCATTTGGAACATTTCTCGTCGGTTCTTTTAAAACTCTTCCATCGCCAACATCGGGTATCCAGTCTGAGACTGAATCGTAGTTTTTGGGATATAGAACTGTTTTCAACATTGTGTATAATTCCCAAGGGCGTTTAATGGTTTCTATGGGATTTAAACCAGCTTCCAAAACCATTTCAGTAAATAAAGATGGAAAGAAATTGTTTTCTAACGTTGTGTTGGTTTGTGGTACACGATTCTCATGGGGAGTTCCGTCTTTGATTTATGAAATCGCATCTGAAATAGGCATCAGACAGAAGCAACCAATTCGATAATGAATTAATCTCGAAAGTGACCCTACCCCCATCATTTAGTTGAGACCTAGAGCCAACGGTTGGTGATATGATAATGTAATCCTCTTTTTTCTTATGAAACGAATAACGAATTGGATCATATAATTGAAAGATCGGATCTAATCTGTAATTTTTTTCTGCCATTTTTAAAGTTTTACCCCCATGGAAATGCACTAAGAATAACAAAAAACCAAAGTAAATACAAGGAAATAAAAAACATAAACAATTACATGTATATTGATATACACTTCTACTAGACTACACTTCAGAGTTATCTCCCCTCTTACACTATTGCCAGCCATAGTTCAAGGGTTAAGGGGTTACGACCGCTCCTGTAGAATTGCTAGATATACTTCAGAGTTATCTCCCCTCTTACACTATTACCAGTCATGGGTCAAGGGTCAAGGGGTTACGACCGCTCCTGTAGAATCGCTAGATATAATTCAGAGTTATTTCCCCTCTTACACTATTGCCAGTCATAGTTCAAGGGTCAAGGGTTACGACCGCTCCTGTAGAATCGCTAGATATACTTCAGAGTTATCTCCCCTCTTACACTATTGTAGTTCAAGGGTCAAGGGTTACGACCACTCCTATAGAATCGCTAGATATACGTCACATATTTTATCCTTTTCCAAAACGCTTGTTCTTCAGCACTTGTTCTTTTTTGAACCTCGGATATTTGTCACAGAGTTTGGTAAAATTCTTGTCCTCTTTATATCCACTGCCTGCGATGGTTTAAATATTCTTCGTGATATGAAATGTTGACATCTATTAAACTTGTGTCTGGAAAAGAAAATTGATATTTTGAAAATAACAAATAATCTTAATTCCACCCTGTCGTCTTATGATTAACAAAGAACATACCTTGATTTTGTATGATTAAATTCCTATTCTTCCAGCGTAACAAAATTGAGACAGTGTTAATAGTTGAGAGTTTAGTCTGTCTATGCCGACAGGCATGGGCGGAATGTTTTATGTTAATATAACCATCTGTTACTTGGTGACTTATATCCAGTCAACAATAGTCTAGACAACTGATTGTTACCGGGCGTTAAAGGTAATTATTAAATCAATAATACTCTAGAAAACTAACCGTGTATAAACAAAAAACAGTGTTACCTCAATTAATCAGTTCAAAAATGTTTTCAAGAGTTTAATGATTAATGCTCTTTGAATTCTCTCTTTAAAAGTTGGATTTGGAATATTTTCAAGTTCGATTATCATTTGTTTGCTGCTTCGTGTCTGGATGTTACGTCATGTTTAAGTGCAGCGGCGTCAACTCTATTGATAGGTTCTTCACCTGGTTTGGGTTTATCGTTTTGGTCTAATCGCAGATCTAACTTTGTACCTAGACCTGGTGTAATTATGACCCCGAAGATCTTTTTCTCCGTGGGTATTTTGCCCATGGAAATCTAGGAAGAGAACCTAATGATTTTTGAATGTCGGAACCGAAGTAAGTTTTAGGAGTTTGAGCAATTATCATCGACATTTTTATCCAATAATTTTAAAACCATTTCCTTTTTTGATTTCTAATCTTTTATTTCGCATTTCTCTTATATGTTGTAATTCTTTCAACTCGTTAGATCTTTTCACTGTTTCGCTTATATTTACTCCTGCTTTTGCTACAGATCCAATTCTGTTTTTAAATGAGTTAAGTTGAAGATATTATTGGCAAGGGGCGCTTGGGGGTTGGTAAACGGGTACCCCTATAGGCTCCGGATTTATTAACCGCGTGCCTGGTGGGGTTGTTTGTTTGGTGGGCTTGCAGGCGCCGCAGGCAAAAGAGTAGTATAAGAATGTATAGATAGGGGCAGTTTTTATAATCTATAAAAAGAAAATATAGAATTAAGCATAAGCTATTTATTTTTCTCATTTTGCAAATAAATCAGGCATGTTTTAGATCTAGCCTATTCAAATTAGCCTATTACAACGGTATGCTATTTGTCTTCTTAGGTAGGCCTACCTATTTAGAGTGTCGGTTATGGACCTCCACACATTCCTTTTGGCTTCCATCGTAGCCGAAGAAGAAAATTTGCCCTCGATTTGTTTTGATTCCCATTCACCAGCTCCATCAACATCATACTTTCTTCCTCTGTCCAATTTCTTTCCTTCGTTGCTGAATCCATTTCTAACCTAGTACTTAAGCAGATGAACATTTTACGCCGGGAAAGGGTCACGTGATAAAACATTACAGTACGGAATGTGGTTTCTTTCGTAAAAGAGCAGCGTTAGTCTAGATTAACTGGTCTTTTATACCGAAGCAAGCTTAGTGAAGTCGTTTTTCGTAAGCAAATTATAAAATCAATGCTAGGAACGATGTTTTCCAAGTCGTCCTTAGTAAGACAAGCTTAAGTCGAATATGGGACTTCGGCTTAGCTCAATGATAGGAACCGGGCCCAGGATTTGCCAAAAAAATATAAACAGGAAGGGAAAAAAAAGGGGTGGGTGGGGGGGGGGGAGGATACACTAATATTAAGCAATTTTGAAACCTCCTGGGACATTACATATGCCAATATCTATATGACCTATTGGATGAATAAATTCATCTGAATTCTTTATCTGAAAAATCAGACATATCCTGCAGATTTATTGATGACATTTGGGCTCAGATTGAATAATCTTCACCCCAAAATTAAATTTACAATGGATATTGACAAAGATAAAGTGAATTTTTTAGATTTTAGATGTAAAAGTAATAAGGGGGGTAACAGATTAGAAACTGATCTATTCTGTAAAGAAACAGCTAGCCACCACTATCTACCACCTAGCAGCTGCCATCCTAGACATACTTTTAAATCAATACCTTTCAGTGGTGCACTCAGAATACGAAGAATTTGTAGTAAGAAAGAATGGGAAAACAATAGATTATTTCAATTTGCTAAACATCTGAAGAATTCTGGATATAAAGATCACATTGTAAAAACTGCCTTTAGCAAAGCAAGGGAAAGATCACGCCTTGAACTGCTATTTCCACAACACCAAGCAAAAGAAGATGAAAAGAAAATGAAGATTATTCCATGGACTAACACCTATGACCCACGACAACCAAAACTACACAAAATGGCCCAAGACACAGACATTTTAAGGACAAGCTATAGAATGACCGACATATTAAAAACAAGGAAAATCATTGTGGCAGGATGCAGGAATAGGACCTTCGGAAATTTATTAAGGGAAAACAAATTAAAACAGTGTGTAGAAAATGTGAATATTTCTAAAAGTGTGGGATGTGTACCTTGTAATAAGCCAAAGTGCAAAACTTGTGAAAAGATGAACACAACTAACACAATCACCAATAGACATTTAATATCATTTTAATATCAAAGACTTTAAATTGTCAGAGTAATTTTGTTATATTATTATATTGTCTTACTTGTGAATTATGTAAATTTCAGTATGTTGGCCAGACAATAACCCCCTTCAATATTAGACATATCAAACATAGGAGCAACATTAAATTGAAAAAGGTTCATAAAGCTCTTCATATTGCCCCCCATTTTAACCAACCTGGTCATGACACACTTCTTGAGAAAATTCCAAATGAAAGCAAAAGCAAAAGCAAATTAGTCTGTGGATTCATAGACTTGACTCAGTATGGCCGTGTAGAATGAATGAACTCAACCCAGGAGGTTTCAAAATTGCTAAATATTAGTGTATCCCCCCCCTTTTTTTTCCCCTTCCTGTTTAGATTTTTTGGCAAATCCTGAAGTCATCATTACATACTAGTTATGTTGTATCTAAGATTTTGATGTCATAAATCTTCTGAGGTCATCTTATCAAGAATCAAATTGCCTCCCACCATTTTGTGATTTAACCCTTCTCTTGTTATGTGGTTTCTAAGATTGTGATGTCATAAACCTTACGAGGTAATTTTAATCTTAATTGCCTTCCACCATTTGTAGTTTGTTTCTTCCCCTGATGAAGTCAAAACTATTTTGACGAAACGTTGGTTATTAAAGGATGGTATTTGAGGTTAAGTTTTATTATTTATTACACCAAGTTCAGTATACATCAAATGAATCACCGTACTAGTGGTATTGGTGATCCCATCAAAAAGTCTTCTGTGATTGGTTATTGCTGCCTGTTTTTTTCTTTTTGGAATCACCACATGAAATGTGGAGCGTATATTGCCGTCACCCATGTCCGTCGGTCGGTCGGTCCGTCCGTCCACAATTGCTCATAAACACTCTACATGGCACAATTCTTGACTGATTTCACGAAACTTGGTATGGTTGTTTGTAATCACCCAAGGATGAACTCTATTTCGTGAATGTGTGAATGTTTGAAATGACCCAAGGATAAACCCTATCGAAAATCAGAAAAATTGAAAAATATTAAGTATTAGTTATTGCCCTTGTTCTTGAAAACGCGTTCAATTTTTAGTTCGTAAACACTCTAGAAGGCACAATTCTGGACGGATTTTGATGAAACGTGTCATGAGTGTTGGTTATCACCCATGGATAAACCGTATTGAAAAACAGAAAAATTGAAAAATATTTAGTATGAGTTATTGCCCTTGATCTTGAAAACTCGTTCAATTTGTAGCTCATAAAAACTATAGAAGTCATGATTCGTGACGAATTTTGACAAAACTTGGTTTTATTATTCATTACCGTGCTGAAGATAACGAACACTCACACCAAGTTTCGTCAAAATCCGTCATGAATTGCACCTTCTAGAGTGTTTACGAGCGTTTCAAGAACAAGGGCAATAACTCAAAGTAAATATTTTTCGATTTGTCTGATTTTCAATAGGGTTCATCCTTGGGTGATTACAAACAACCATACCAAGTTTCGTCGAAATCAGTCAAGAATTCTGCCTTCTAGAGTGTTTACGAGCAATTGTGGACGGACAGATGGACAGACCGACGGATATGGGTGACAGCAATATACGCCCCCCATTTTATGTGGGCACATAATAAAATTACCTTATTATTACAAAAATCAACAGTTTTTACTCAATTATTATTATGAATGCTAACCATTTGTGACAATTGTATTTCTTCTATATTTTAAACAATTTATCACTTTTAGTTTTATAACCATTCATTCCTATTATATTTTTTTAAAATATCTGTGAAAATTTTCAGTAATATATATTTCCAAGGTCTACTTTTTTGTTCTGCATGATAGAAAGTAATTAGTTTTAATTACACTTCTTTTTAAAAATTCATAACAGGTCGACCAAAAACAAATTCCCAACCAAGTTCATTTTTTTTCTTGATTAGTTAATATATTTCAATCATTATTTTCTGTTATAATTATTGATGATGATTGAAGAGAAATGTCTTTTGTGGATGCTTGATATTATAGAAATGAAAGTGAAATTTTTAGGTAAACTTGAAAGGATTATCTGATATTCATGCATTTCTAGTATTTCTGAAAACTATTTACATATAATCCAGAGCCAAATCAACCCTGATAATGGCCAACCATGACAAAAATCTGGTCAAAACATTTGGTCAAAATTCAAGCTCTACTGAAAACAATTCGCTGAAGCTGTGTGTCCTGTGTAAAAAACAAAGAATACTAATTTTGAAAACAAAGCTGTTCTAGTTCACCACATATTGTCTATATTCAAAGTATGTAACCTTGAATTTTTGCGCAAAATATTTCTAAAACATCTTACCACTTTTAAAGCTATATTAGCCTCTTCCCCACCAGCCAACATTATTCCCTTGACACTTGGCATGGGTATGGTATTTGGCTCATGTACAACTACTTTATATCCCTTTGATTGGCTATATTGGTTTAAATATTCACTTGTCTCTAAAAATAGTACAATCTTGTAACCTGAAAAATATAATGGCTGTCTCTGGTGTATACCATATCAATTACCAACTAATCACACCAATGTAGAGCTTTTTGTTGTTTTTTACCCAGTTTTGACAATCTTGTCCACAACAGCCCTTTTACATGACATGTCCCTGCTAGAACAGATTGGTGTCTTCCCACATCGCCCCTTTCCATTTGCCCCTAAACTTATCCCTTTTTCGCCACTTTTACTTGCTTTTGCCCCTTTCCCAGTTTACCCTTGACTGGGAAAGTCTTGAGTTATATTTCTTTATTTCGATTGCTTCTCTTATCACTTGATCTTTCCATTTGGGTAGATTTTGACGAAACTTGGCATGAGTGTTGGTTACCCATGGATAAACCCTATTGAAAATCAGTAAAATCGGAAAAAATATTTAGTATGAGCTATTGCCCTTGTTCTTGAAAACACGTTCAAATTTTAGCTTGTAAACACTCTAGAAGGGACGATTCTTGACGGATTTTGGCGTAACTTGGTGTGAGTGTTCGTAATCGCCCAAGGATATCGAAAAATCTGCCATAGCTGAGCATATCAAGAAATACCCGGTATTTGATATCAAGTTTTATTATTTATTACACCAAGTTCAATATACATCAAATGAATCACTGTACTAGTGGTATTGGTGAACCGATCAAAAGGTCTTCTGTGATTGGTTATTGCTGCCTGTTTTTTCTTTTTGGAATCACCCCGTTTCATGTGGGTGTACAAAAATCAATTATTCTGTAGAAAACCTACCTCTGTCTGGACCACTTGCACTTGCTACTTTCATTGTTTCATCAGGGTTTATTGTTACACAGTTTCCATATTCAGAACTGGAAAAACTTGTAACCTGACTGAAATAAAAGTATCAAGAGTACACAAGTTTAAGTCCGGTCATTTTACGCAGTATTGGAGCAAACATAAATATAGCTTGCCAGGCAAGGTAATATACGCCCACTGGCAGCTTTGATTTAAAAAAAATATATTTTTTTCGATTTTTCTGATTTTCAAAAGGGTTCATTCTTAGGAGATAGCAAACATTTACACCAAGTTTCGTCAAAATCTGTCAATAATTGAACCTTAGAGGGTGTTCACTAGCTAATATTGAACGCATTTTCAAATACAAGGTCAATAACTCATACTAATCATCAGTTTGTTATCCAATTATCAATTCTTTTTTTTTTTTTTTTTTATTTCGTTTCGCCAACATCTTCGCGTGCTTAGTCTGCAGTAGTTGAAGCAACCATTCAACGTTTAAACAGGGAATTGATTTTAACTTCCAGTTGATAAACTTCCAGTGTTATAAATAAATGTCAACAAAATTTTGCTGATGGGTAGCCATCGTTATTCCTCAGCCTATCTTAAAATAAAATCCATTCCGGAAGTGATACTTTCATATTAGACCTCCGACATCTTCTTTCGGTTTTATGAATGCCCAAAAATAGCCAAATTAGCAACTTTGGACTGCTCTAGCACATGAACTAATAAACCTAGAGAGTTAATTTTTCTGGATTCTTAATGTGCTTTTCAAGCTCTGTCCAGTGATATATTACAATCCTTTTTTTAAACCAAAATTGATATTCGTGTTCTTTCCAATTTGAATTTTTTTTTTTAACAATATTTCTGTCTCTTTGAGCTTGGTATATGTATATATTATGATCTATTTGATGTAGAACCTTGAAATTTTGAAAACAACAAGACATATTGAATATGATTTCACTTATGACAAAAAAATTGAGGTGGGCGTGACACATCCGGGTTGAATTACTAATTGTTTACATTTAGGGGCAGTGGCATAACTCGCATAGGATACATATGTTCGAAAAAGGACTTTGAACACAATTACCTCAACCATTTGCCTAGTTTGTGTTAATAGCTTTATAGTTCCAAAAAAAGAAACAGGTTTTAAAATTTCCATATTTTCAATTTTTGATTTTGACCTTTTGTTGACCTGTATCTTTTGACCTGTATGATGTAAAAGCTTAAGCTTCAATAGGGTTCATCCTTTTATGATAGCAAACACTCATACCAAGTTTCATCAAAATCCAGCATTTCAAGTACAAGGGCAATAACCCATACTAAATAATAGTAATTACAAACAACCATCCAAGTTTCGTCAAAATCAGTTACGATTTGTGCCTTCTAGAGTGTTTACAAGCAATTGTGGACAGACAGACGGACATTGGTGACGACAATATGCGCTCCCGATTTCATATGGGCAAATAAAAATTGACAAAATAAATAATTTTGCAATTCTTTGACTTGGCTGCTAAATATCGAATAAATTGACAGAATGCCTCAAATAAAACTATGTCATCAAAATCATCGGAATCACTTCCTGTTCTGTTGTGAAAAACTTCTGATTTCTCAAAATCATGTTGGGTGACCCCACTTGTGTAAAGCTGAAATGTTATAAAAACTAATTTGTATCACCCAAGAAGAAAAAATCCAAGCCGGAAGTGATGCATGTATCTCTACAAGACACAATTCTTGACTGATTTCGGGATGAACCCTATTGAAAATCAAAAAAATCAAAATATATTTAGTATGAGCTATTGCCCTTGTTAACACGCTTGTAAACACTCTAGAAGGCACAATTCTTCACGGATTTTGACAAAACTTTGTGTGAGTGCTTGTAATCACCCAAAAGTAAACCCTATCGAAAATCAGATAAATTGAAACAAAATTTAGTATGAGTTATTGCCCTTGTTCTTGAAAAAGTGAGCAATTTTTAGCTCGTAATCACTCCAGAAGGCACAATTCTTGACGGATTTAGATGAAACTTGGTATGAGTGTTAGTAATCACCCAAAGATGAACCCTAACAAAATCAGAAAAATCGAAAAATATTATTGCCCTTGGTCTTAAAAACGCATTCAAGTTTTAGCCTTTAAAAATTCAGAAGAAGTGTATGTCTGAAGGAAGAATATTTCATACTGGTAATTGTTACTGTACTGCCAAATATTTTTATTTAAAATCAAAGCTGCCAGTGGGCGTAAATTACCTTGACTAGCAAGCCATAATTTCTGGCTGCAGTAAGAGTGTGTTCTTCTCAGTCATTATGCCTTTCTCTGCTGCAAGCACGTATTTTTCTAACTACTGAACAGAATATCCAACATACATGTGACCTTGAGAAAGATCATTCCCATGAGTTGATTTTGGTAGACTTTTTTTTCCTGAAAGCTAACATGGTATCAAATAACATAAAAGATGAATTAATTCTTTTGCAATTTTCTTGAGGTTGGCCTATTATTTTGACCAAAATGACCAGACTACTGATCAAGCGAAATGTTAACATAAAGCACAATGTCTGTTTTGTGAAAATTTGAGATATTTTAGTTTGAAAATGACAAAAAATCATATGTATTCTGTACATGATGTTGTGAATATTGTTCACAACAGTGACAGCAATATATCATAAGGTGTTGTCCCTGACGATTTCGATTAAGAAATCAATATTTTAATTCAAAATGATGATGAACTATCATAAAATTCAACTTAACAGAGACAAGACTCTGTCCATAAGCGAGAAATCGTCCCTTTGGTTAGGAAGTTATTAATGAAGTTGGGCCTTCCAATAAATATCCAATGACCCTGTTTTTCTCTGGTTAGATGCTCAAAAATGAGTTCTCAAAAATGGCATATAAGGTGGAATTTTTTATGTTTCGTAAAAATCGTTTAGAGTACCACGCTCTTTCAGTTTTGTGAAATCAGAAGATCTGTACAAATTCGAGAAATCGAAA
>NW_008709190.1:208610-228426 GCF_000327385.1 Lottia gigantea | reverse complement strand
CTGTCTTCCATCGACCTCTACCACCTACCAATCGCCGACCACCAACCAACCCATCCAGCTATATCCCACCCCATCGCCGACCTACCTACAACACAGCCTACCAATCAAGAGGTAACCATCGACCTGACCAACAACAGAAAAGACTACCAGCCCACCGACGCCAACCAGTCCCCACTCATAAGGAGGAAGAACCCTTTGTGAAGGTGTTCTTCCAAGTTTTGCAATGCCTCCATCAGCTGTCGACGCGAATATTAGATCCCTCAATCGGACATGGCTCTGTAAGGTTACGCAGGTCCTGATCGACCATTACCAAACCACACTTCAAGAGAAGCTGACCACCATTCGTACCAAGTCTTTATCATCACCTGTCACCTGTCATGCCCTGTCCTGGACCCGTCGCTCCTATGGGAAACGTCTCACTCAAGCTGTAATCTCCAAATTCTACCAAACAATCAATGAAACAAAAACCAGAGTAACCATATCTCTACCAAATGAAATGGACACTACACCTGCACCATCTAGAGCCACCACGCTGCCGAACCAAACCCCTAAACGAGCCCGAAGTTCACCTACTCCTAGTCCAGCAGACATAGGTAAACGCTCTCATAGAGAGGGCACACCCCTTCTCTTTTCACTTTCAGACTCGTCTTCCCCTTCCACACCATCTGAATCTTCACCACGTGATCCAGGATCCGCCAACCTTTCTTCCTTCTGTGCGTTTTTGGACCAGCAAACCACCCCTCAGTCTCCATCCAAGTCGAGACGTGTATCCAGACCTTGCCCCCCTCGAACCAGATCCCAGTCCGTTCCCAATGCTACAATTCTAACAACTACCAAACCAGTACCAATCACACCGTCGACGACCATTATATCCGCTACCAAACCGTATTATCACCAAACCAAAGACAAATCATTATGGAAACTACCTGCTCTAAAGAAATCTACCTTAATAATTGGATCATCTAACCTGAATCGAATTACCAAAACCAGTTCAGACACTGAAATACATTCTTACCCCGGTGCCCAAATCCATCACATACAGTCAATCCTGGAATCATACGACCATAATCCCAAACCTACTACCATTATTCTTCATGTAGGCCTCAACAACCGTGATCAGCTACCAAAGACTTCCTTTAACCAAGCCCAGAAATTAATCGCCACAGCTAACAAAACCTTCCCAAACTCCAAGATCCTCTTCAAATGTATACCCATTTCAAATAAAATCTCGAAGAAAGCACAACAGAACCTCAGCACTCTCAACAACATGATGATGGAGTCCAGTATCAACAGCGCAACAATCTTACCACCCTACGAAGAAGAATTCGAAACAGTTGATAATCTTCATTGGTCTTCAGAAACAGCAAACAGCATCTATTTGTTTTGGATACACCAGCTTCAAGCATCGAGTAAGTCTTTAAACTAATTACTGGGGATAAAAATACTGAGAGGCCACCGCTAGGCCAAACTGTAGTTAACTTGAGCCGCAAAATTCTCACACCCCTTCAGCATTCACTCTTAGACCGTGGACTTAAGTTTATTCCCACACCAAAGATAGCTAACTTGAATTATCTCCGACCATCCATTGAACGATTTCAACGAAATCTTAGCTGCACATATTTTTTTCGAAACCACCCCCCACGTGGTGCTAGAACAATGTTTATTCCTAAATCCACGCGGACACCCCCTCAGGCCTTAAAAAGAGTGACAAAGGTTCATGTTGTGTCATTCTGAATAGGGAGGATTACGTTTCAGAAGCAGAGAATCAACTGAATAATCCTAAACATTATGCCATTTTACCGAAACCAATTTGCAAAGAAACTGCTAACATGATTAATAATATTCTTGCCGATTTAGTCAAAACTAGTTATCTCAAACAGAAACAATATGACTATCTGTCTGCCAAACCTGATTGTTGCGAGAGACATTTGTACACTTTGCCTAAAATCCATAAGAATCCAACCAAGGAGTGGTTTATCTCAAATAAAATCCCTAAAGGCCGCCCGATTATATCTGACTGTGGTAGTGAGTCATATGCAGTGTCAGAATACATTGATCATTTCTTACTACCTCTAGCATGTCAACATCGCGACTACCTTAAAGACACAACCGATTTTGTCAATAAAATAAAAAATCTTCGAGTTCCCTCTAATGCTATTTTAATTTCTATCGACGTTTCTTCTATGTATACCAATATCGATAACACTACTGGTTTAACGGCAGTTCGTAAAGCTTTTAATAAACAGACCCGACGATGGAATTCTACAGCTTTTAGAGATTTGTCTTAGTCGAAACGATTTCACATTTAATGGTAAAACATATTTGCAAACTTCAGGGACAGCAATGGGCAAACGATTCGCCCCTTCCTACGCAAACCTTTTCATGACAGAGTGGGAACGTGAGGTGTTGCCCCTCTGTCCATTTGACCCACTTTTTTACGGACGCTTTTTGGATGACATCTTTATGGTTTGGACTTATTCTATCGAACACTTTTGGGAATTCTTTGAAATTCTCAACAACCACCATCCTTCTATCAAACTAACCGCAAACGTGAGTGACAAAAGCATAGACTTTCTCGATACCACAGTCTTTAAGGGAGATTCCATAGCAGAAACAAATAAACTGGATATTAAAGTGTATTTCAAAGAAACTGATACTCATCAACTCTTGCACAAGAGCTCCTTTCACCCAAAATATACCTTTTCTGGTATAATTAAGTCACAAGTTTTACGTTTTCATCGAATTTGTACAAGATCTTCTGATTTCAACCAAGCCTGTACGATTGTTTTCTCAAAACTGAAAGAGCGTGGGTACTCTAAACGATTTTTACGAAACATAAAAAATTCCACCTTAGCACAGATAGCAGCTAAAAACAGACTTTATGCCGAAGT
Organism: Lottia gigantea; assembly: GCF_000327385.1. NCBI lineage: Eukaryota > Metazoa > Mollusca > Gastropoda > Lottiidae > Lottia > Lottia gigantea. The sequence continues at coordinate 225,535 of NW_008709190.1, read as the reverse complement.
ACCTCAAGGTTTAAGAAGTGCTCCATGTTTGTCCAGTAGATGCAAAACATGTCCCTTTATATCAGAAATTCATTATTTTGTAAGCAACTCTACGAATAAAAGGTACCCGATCCAGGAACATCTAACATGTGAACATTCGAATGTAATATATTTAATTTCATGCAAGAAATGCCCCAAACAATATGTAGGAGAAACTAAGAATAATTTACGAACTCGCTTTAATGCTCATAGGTCAGACATTAAATTAAAGAAAGACAAGCCTGTTTCTAATCATTTCAACCTCGACGACCATTCAATAGAATATCTCACCCTAATCCCAATTGAGCGCATAGAAATTGACTTGCCCGAAGATGAAACTACCAAATTCCGTCAATCTAATTGAATACAGCAAGACCTATAGGACTAAATATTCATCATAATGTAGGCATAGCACACTTTGTTGTCCCGTTTAATACAACCAGCAATCGAGCTAGCAAGATAGTTCATGCCCACTATAAGAGCCTTCAAGAGAAATTCCCCCATGTCTATAAGCAGAAAATGATAGTTGCATATTCAAAAAATAAGAACTTAAATGATAATATTGTTCATAGTAAACTAAAAACAATCAGTACATAACAGATACTATACTTCTCGCCCATCGGGCGAGTTATTTTTTTTGTAATTTCAGGTCAGAATAAGAACAAAAGAAAACCCAATATCAAGACCCTTAATCCTAATTTCTAAATAAAGTGTCTGCTCCACCCTAGGCCTGTACATTTGGGAGAATCAAACCCTCCCTTCCCCGAAAACTAACTAACATAGTCAAATGTGAACTTTACTGATATCTCATTAATATAAACCTGCATCAAGATCAGATAAACATATGCCCACTGGCAGCTGTCAGAAATAATAAAACAGTCTTTAGTGACTAAAGTACCAATTTTCTCATATTGAAGAAATTATTTATGCTGAATAATTCCACAAAATTTTTTAAAATCAATATCAATAACCCAAATACAACAAACAATTAAATCACACAACTCTAATCAAGGGCAAAAAACAACTTTTGACACGTGTTTACAAAGTCAAGGGCAATAACTCAAAAAATGTTCATCAAAAATATCTCTTGTTAGAACTTGTCCGAGATTTTATCAATTCCAATGATCACAGCAAGTTTTATCAAAATCGGTTGAAAACTGTAGCTTCTATTGTGCTCACAAACAAATTTTGACGCGTTTTTCGTAAGTTAATGGCAATAACTCAAAACCATTTCATCGAAAATGCGTCAAGTTAGAACTTGACCGAGATCTTATCAATCTGAAGCATCACACCAAGTTTTATTAAAATCAGATAAAAACTGTAGTCTCTATAGTGCTCACAAGAAATGTTGACGGATGGACCAACAGACAGGGGCGACGACAATATACGACCAAAAATTCATGTGGGCGTATAAAAACGTTCTATTGTGCCCACAACAAAATTTGGATGTGATTTAACTAAGTCAAGGGCAATAACTCCAAAATCATTCATTGAAAAATCGTCAAATTTAAACTTGACTGTCGTCTTTACCAATCCCAATGCTCACACCAAGTTTCATCAAAATCCATTGAAATTTGTGACTTCTAATGTGCCCACAACAAAATTTTGATGCGATTTTACTAAGTCAAGGGCAATAACTCAAAAGCCGTTCATGGAAAAATCATCAAATTTGAACTTGACTGCTGCTCACACAAAATTTCACCAAAATCCATTGAAATTTATAACTTCTAACGTGCCCACAACAAAATTTTGACAGATGGACAGGGGCAATGACAATATATGACCACATATTCATGTGGGCGTATAAAAATGAAACCAATCATGGTAGTGTTTAGATTGAGTAACATTTGAGTGACATTTCCTGGTTTATTCGTATAGGGACCACCACAAGACAATTTTGAGAATTAGACAACTGGAAAGGACGTCATAATAAGAAGATAAGAAGATAAGCCGTACACAGTGAAGAGAAGACCAAATCCAGATATTCCTGTGTATGAGCTAGTGTGTGAAGATGACTCAAAGCGCAACAGAACACTACATCGAAATCATATATAAACACATTTTTAAGCTTAGTTCAATGAAGAAATTCAAGGGACTCTCTAAGAACTTATAGCCTTCTTGTAGACATTGTAATAATACTTCAAAGAGCAAACAACACACATTTCTACAGAATCTAAAATCTTTCCCACATATATGGATAGACATTATCAATATTTCTTAAGATAATACATAATATGTTACCTTTTTTTACATTTGGATCCATACAAATAACAACTCCACAGAAAATTACCCATATCAAGTCCAAGGTCATTCAACAAACTGAAAATGAAAAGGGTTTGTTATCATGAGAAAATCAGCCCAATTTGATCCACATACACTGATTACTATAAGGTGTGTGTGGACATATTTACACAGCAATGTTTTCCACTTGTTATTCAAGATGAAACCACTATTTAAGCAGGGTGATGGGTTTGTCAAATATTCAAAAACCTTTTCCTAATTCCTGGGAGTTCTGATGAAATAATTACTTGTTTAGAAGAATAACAGTTATTTTAGTGTAAAATATTATGTAGCATATAGTAATGTGGTGGTGGGACGTGACTATTTTATAAACTGCCAACCCAGGAGCCATTATAAACTGCAAAACCTGGTATTAGTTCAACCTCTTCCGTTATTGTTTATATGCATGCGCAAAATGGCAGCCCCATGGACCATACTTTCGATTCCTGTTTGGAAGTGAATAATGTCATAAGGAATTATGAAGTTTCGTTGAAGACACAATTTACTATTATTTTGGTTGATCAAGCAGATACATGGCAGTAATAATGTTTAATAGGATATTTTAGAAATATTTTCACATTTAATTTACTTTTCACTTTATTTCTGCATAGTTCTGTTCTTGTCCATGTGTTTTTTTCTTTTTGTATATTGCCATTTTTGTCAATTCTCTGTGAAATTTGTTTACGTCAGTATTTTTTCCACTCTTTTCTTTGTATTTTTTGTTATAGCTCTATTCTAATTCTCAATTCAGAGTCTTTAGAACTCTTGCAGACGTACATAGTTCTGACCTGTCAATCCAACTTTGATGTTATGATTAATCCAACCTATCAAATCATCGCCTGTAAAGATGCGTGGTCAGTTTGTTGTCCTGCTGCTATCTTGTCCCTGATCAAAACAAAGAGAAGTTGAAGAGATTTTTGTAAATTTCTGAAATATGAGGATATGAAATGCAGACCAGATATTGAAGCACACTTTTCTGTCCTATTTTAACTCTTTTTCCCAAACTAAATAGTACAACTACAATGAACTCAAAGATCTGGGTTATGCCTAGCTTAACGGGATAGAGTGGTGAGGATCTTAAAGTCAACGAACACAAATCATTTGGTTCACAGGTGAGTATTATAAGGTAAACTCGTAAAAGGACCATTTGACCCTCACTTACTTTGAACTAACAGAGTGTTTTGGCAAATGCTTATGTGACTGATGATCTGGGGAACCCCTCTAGAAAATTCTAGAGAATTTGACTACCTGAAGCGCGATAACCTAACATTTCCTGGTTTATTCGTATAGGGACCACCACAAGACAATTTTGAGAATTAGACAACTGGAAAGGACGTCATAAGATCCAGGACAAATGGGAAGATAAGCCATACACAGTGAAGAGAAGACCAAATCCAGATACTCCTGTGTATGAGCTAGTGCGTGAAGATGACTCAAAGCGCAACAGAACACTACATCGAAATCATCTTCTACCAATAGGCACAATCCCCATTCTACCACATCCAGTGCCGAAACCGAGGAGAACAAGGATACGCCAGGAGCAACCAACAGAAGATCAACAATCGACAATCAGGAGTGACAGCGAGGATGAAGAGCCTGTCTTCGTAGTGGATGGAGCAGATTTCCTGCTAGCCCCACTGTCGTGATACAGGATGAGGATGTTGCAACTCTGCAGCTTGAGAAGTTACCTGCTCAAGATGGTGAAGAAGAAAGGCTGATACCACCAGCCTCAGAGTCTGCTTCATCAGAAGATGGCGTTTTCATCCCTGAGCCACAGCAACCCCTGAGGAGATCTGCAAGGGAGAGAAGACCACCACAGTGGCAGCAAGAATTTCTCATGTCTCGACAAACCATTACAGCCACTGCAATGAAGAAAGCTGATATCGTGAAGTCCATGTTTCCGGAAGACTTTATGAAACTACCACCTGAAAGTCTACAGGCGGTGCTAGAGATGTTACCAAGCCTATGCAAAATCTGTTCCCAGAAGTATTCTAGAGCTCGGAGATAGTGTTCAGTAATTAGGAAATCATAAAATCAAGTAATAGTTTTAAAACTGTTACTTGATTTTATGATTTACTCGTTTAAGTCTAACAGATGAAACTCCGTTCAAAATCCCGCATAGAAGAATTCTGCCATCAGCTTATAATGAGGTAAAGAAACATTTGCAGGATTTGTTGGATGCAAACATCATAAAGAGAAGCCATAGTCCTTTTGCGTCTCCCATAGTACTCGTGAGGAAGAAGGACAAGAGTCTTCGTTTATGTGTGAACTATCATTTGCTGAACCAGAGAACCATCAAAGATGCATATGCTACTACCAGTATCCGGGAAGAGGACAAGGCCAAGTCAGCTTTTACAGTTGGACCTCTTGGTTTTTTTGAGTATACCCGGATGCCATTTGGCTTGACTAACGCGCCAGCCACCTACCAGCGTCTCATGGAGGATTGCTTTGGAGAGCTGAATCTAAAGATATGTGCTTAATCATATTCAGCAAGACATATGAAGAGCATATAGAGAGTATGTCTATGGTTTCAAGAAGTTGAAGGAGCATGGGCTAAAACTATCCCTGAAGAAGTGTAAATTCTTTCAGGAAAGTGTCAAGTACCTTGGACATGTATCATCGGATGGAGTCTGCACCGATCCGGATAAGAGTGAGTGAGTCCTCCTGTATTAGCCTACACCGATTTCACTAAGCCCTTCATCCTACACATCGATGCAAGTGGAAATGGACTCGGTGCAGTGCTATACCAGGAGCAAGATGGAAAGGAACGAGTTGTTGCCTACGCCAGCCGTGCATTGACAAGATCTGAAAGGAATTATCCTGCGCACAAACTCGAATTTTTGGCACTGAAATGAAGTTTCACCAGTACCTGTACAGTAACACATTTATTGTTTATATGGATAATAACCTGCTCACTTACGTCCTCACCACAGCAAAATTAGATGCGACCGGCCATCGATGGTTGGCGGCACTGGCGAGTTATAATTTTTCTATCGTTACAGACCCGGTAAGAAGAATGTGGATGCTGCCTCTTTGAGCAGATTACCGTCTTCTGAAGAGGGCGACACAGATTATGTAGAACTCCAGCAACATGTCATCGGTGCTCTGACAGGTTTGGAAGTGGAGGATGGGTACTTGTCTTCTGTATGTATGGTACACCAAGTAGTAAGTGATATCTCTTCGATGTCAACACCGCTGGTATCCAGAGAAGCTTGGCCTTGCAAACAGAGAGGATCCACTACTGAGAGTCGTCATAGAGGACATTGATAATGGGAGAAAACCAGCCAACAAGCCTAGGTCACAAGAAGAAGCAAGCCTCCAACGAGAATACAGGCATTTTGTTCCTTGAATCAGGGATCTTGTACCAACGAACAATGTGTGACAACAAGGAAGTGTTTCAGTTAGTTCTTCCAGCAGCCTACAGACATCAGGCAATCAAAGGCATTCATGACGAGGTAGGACACCAAGGTCGAGACTGAACCATCAGTCTAGCTAAGGAGAGATTTTACTGGCCGAGAATTACAACAGACATAGAAGAATATTTAGGAAAATGTCAACGTTGCTTACTGAGGAAATCGTCATCATGTACTTGTCCTTTAGTCAACATCACAACCACTTAACCACTAGAACTCGTCTGTATGGACTATGTGTGCGTTGAAGAGACTTGAAGGAGGATTGACAGTATTCTCGTAATGACTGATCATTTTCACCCGGTACGTGCAGGCAATCCCAGTTCGGAATACTACGGCAAAAACAACTGCCAAGGCCATCTTCGACAATTTCATCGTCCACTATGGGATTCCGAAAAGACTTCACAGCGATCAGGGCAAACAGTTTAAAGGCAAAATAATAAAGGAATTGTGCAAAATCACTGGGATGGATAAGAGCCGAACGAGCCCATATCATCCTCAAGGAAACGGCCAATGTGAACGTTTCAACCGGACAATGCTCAACAGCTTTGGAACCGGAACAAAATTGGACTGGAAAACCTACATTTCCCCTCTTGTGCACGCGTACAACTGTACTAAGCATACAACCAGTGGATTTTCACCCTTCGAATAAATGTTTGGCAGGAAGCCAGTTTTAGCTTTAGGGTCTAGTTAATCAGGATGAAGAAGCCAAGTTCTATTATTCCTATGTCACCAACTTGCGAGAAAAGCTTGAGGAAGTGTATTGGATCGCATCTGAAGACACCAAGAAGAGATATGACATGAGAGCTAGAGGTAATGTGTTGGAGCCAGGCGATAGAGTACTAGTGAAGCGCCTAGCATTCAAAGGACGTCATAAGATCCAGAACAAATTGGAAGATAAGCCATACACAGTGAAGAGAAGACCAAATCCAGATATTCCTGTGTATGAGCTAGTTTGTGAAGATGACTCAAAGCGCAACAGAACACTACATCGAAATCATCTTCTACCAATAGGCACAATCCCCATTCTACCACATCCAGTGCCGAAACTGAGGAGAACAAGGATACGCCAGGAGCAACCAACACATTTTAATGAACACATTTTAATGAACTCACTGTCACAAATTAACTCTATACGCCATATACTATCTCTTTGTTTTCAAGAGGTCTGTGAGTTTGTTCATACCTGAATTGTTCACCTGACTTATCGAACATTTTCACTTATTAGCTTTAATTGGTTTGAGGAGGTTGTTTCAACTTGGTCTGTAGATTACAAGCTGGTAATAGTTTATGGTTTAAAGTTGGTTTATTTTAATGTTTCATTAATATAATTAGGAACCAGAATTAATATAAAGGTATGTATAGGTTTTAATATATCTCAATGTAGCATTTAAATATTAATTATTGGTCTAGGTGATAGTGTTCAATAATTAGTAAATCATAAAATCAAGTAATAGTTTTAACTAAGGCATAATTCGTTTAAGTTATATTTAGTAAAGTCTTCATTTCAAAGACTTTATATTTGTAATTATTTATCTATTTGTCATTATGTATAGTCTGGTTTTTAACTAGAATTTTGTAACATTGTAGATTAAGGATAGATTAATTATTATACAGAACACTTGCCTTCCGAGTGGTTGGAAACCCCTTTCTAGGGTAAGCTTATTAACTGAAGTAGCATAGTTTATTTGTATCCAATATATATAGTATCAACTACTGAGCATTTGTAATAATTTCTATTACACAACAGTCCTGTATCCATTTGTGTAGACGCAATATTTAATTGGATCATCGTATGTATTATATTTGTATAATACCAGGAGCCAGTATTTGTTTTAATTGTGGATAAGGTTATGTTATATCAATTGTGTATATTGTATTTTTAGGGTTTTTATACGTATAGTTAATATTTAAAGATGGTGATGAAACATTCAACTTAGTTTTTTTACTGCTAAGTGGACCCTCTATAACATAATTATTACATATTAAAAAAAAAATCAAACGTGTTTTCAAGAACAAGGGCAATAACTCATATTAAATATTTTTCGATTTTATCGATTTTCGATAGGGTTCATCTTTGGGTGATAATAAACAATTTCAGCAAGTTTTGACAAAATCCGTAAAGACGTAAAGAATTGTGACTTGTAGAGTGTTTACGAGCAATTGTGGACGGACCGACTGACGTAACGATGGACATGGGTGACGGCAATGAACGCTCTACATTTCATGTGGGCGTATAAAAAGTGCAAATTTGCTACATTTTTTTGCAAATTTTTGTACCAGGATCTTGTCAATAAAGTACGAAAACCTTTGCTGTTAATGCAATCTAAAGTTTGCTTTTCAGAATCTTTTCATCATTTACAATTTTTGCAAAAATGACCCTTCTGTTTTCCAACTTTGAACTTTTCACAGATATTATCAAAAAATATTATTAGAAACTAATTCAGCGAAAAAATATAGATCAGAGCATCAATCAACTTTTATGGTGAATTAAACCGTTCAATGTTGTAAGTTGAGCTTACGGAAACACCTTAAAGGCATACCTCCACTTAATTTACCAACATTCTTATTTCTTATCCAAATTTCAGCAAATTTGGTATCTATGTGTATAATCAGTATCTAATTTGATGGAAAATGAATTTGAGTTGTGCGCATGCGCATTACCAACTTTCTTATTTCTTTTCCGAATTTCATCAAACTTGGTATGTATTGTAAAATCAAATTCTGAATTTGATGGAAATATTGAATTTTTGTTTTACGCATGCGCATTACTAACTTTTTTATTTCTTGTGTATAAACAAATTCTGAATATAGTGGAAGTACTAAATTTGTTGTGAGCATGCACAATACCAACTTTCTTATTTCTTATCCAAATTTCTTTCAAACATGTATGTATTTGAATAGATAGTTTCTAAATTTCAATGATATATGGATGTTTATGTTGTGTACATGCAAGGCCTTAACCCTCCACCTTCGTATGTACCTGATTATCATGACACGCCCTGCGTCAGTAATGTTAAAGGAACAGTTTTATTTTTTTTTAATTTTCCTTAGGTGATAATAAAAAATTTCAACCAAGTTTCATCTAAATCAGTCAATAATTTTGCCTCCCGGTAAGTTTACAAGCTAAAAATTGAATGTATTTTTAAGAACAAGCGCAATAACTCATATTAAATATTTTAACATTTTTTCAATAAGGTTCATCCTTGGGTCATAATAAACGATTCAAGTTCCTTCAAAATCTGTCAATTGGGCATTCTAGAATGTTTAAGAGCTAAAAACTGAATAGGGCAATAACTTATATCAAATATTTGTCGATTATTTTCAAATTCACTTGGGTTTATTCTAAGGTGATTACAAACACTCACACCAAATATATATCGATTTTTCAATAGACAATTGCCTAACAGAACTAAAGGACTTCTAGATAATTTTCCACATAACATTTTAAATAAATTTGAAAAAATTGGATTAAAAATGACAACTATATTAAATAATTTCTGATTTAATTTTATGAATATTAAGTAATATGAAAATGTCACTTACCGATATACTTTAATAATTACTGAATGCAGTTTATTTCTTGTTTTTTCATATTGTATAGATTCTGAATTACTAAGTACATGGTCAACCATTTTATTGCATTCTTTATCATCAACAGCACAAAACATTTCTCTTTCATTGACAATAGGAATTATGCTATCCAAATGACTAAGTCTATGACAAACCTGTAATTAAAGATAAACTTGTAGGTACCCATGTCAATTTAGCAGTGCTACCTACAAAATTGTAGTCTATTAAACTAAAATAATGTGCTATTACAGATCCATTATAAACAAAATGTTCAATGAAAAACAAGGTTGAAATCATACCAAAATATATACAAGTCTAGCAAGATTCCAAATCTGATAAAAAGCAAAGCCTACATCTCATTGATAATCCTTTAGCGACATTTAGGGGTAGAGATCACATTAAATATTAAGAAAATCACATTTACAAAATTTATTTGAAATTCTAGCTTATCAATATACGTCATAATACCACTATAACATATGTGTTTTGAATGTTTGCGGATTTCAAATAACACCAATACAATCTAGCCAGAAAACCTATTGTCTGAGCAAACAACTTTCAGCCAAAATTTAAGACTTTTTTGGTTGAAATTTCTAAGAGAAAAAAGTGCTTCTTTTCAATGTAAACTTACAAATTTTGATATTTTTATCAATGTAAAGACATTGTTAGACTAACAGTACTATTGAAATTCTCAACAACCACCATCCTTCTATCAAACTAACCGCAAACGTGAGTGACAAAAGCATAGACTTTCTCGATACCACAGTCTTTAAGGGAGATTCCATAGCAGAAACAAATAAACTGGATATTAAAGTGTATTTCAAAGAAACTGATACTCATCAACTCCTGCACAAGAGCTCCTTTCACCCAAAACATACCTTTTCTGGTATAATTAAGTCACAAGTTTTACGATTTCATCGAATTTGTACAAGATCTTCTGATTTCAACCAAGCCTGTACGATTGTTTTCTCAAAACTGAAAGAGCGTGGATACTCTAAACGATTTTTACGAAACATAAAAAATTCCACCTTAGCACAGATAGCAGCTAAAAACAGACTTTATGCCGAAGTACCTCCAGGTTTAAGAAGTGCTCCATGTTTGTCCAGTAGATGCAAAACATGTCCCTTTATATCAGAAACTCATTATTTTGTAAGCAACTCTACGAATAATAGGTACCCGATCCAGGAACATCTAACATGCGAACATTCGAATGTAATATATTTAATTTCATGCAAGAAATGCCCCAAACAATATGTAGGAGAAACTAAGAATAATTTACGAACTCGCTTTAATGCTCATAGGTCAGACATCAAATTAAAGAAAGACAAGCCTGTTTCTAATCATTTCAACCTCGACGACCATTCAATGGACGATCTCACCCTAATCCCAATTGAGCGTATAGAAATTGACTTGCCCGAAGATGAAACTACCAAATTCCGTCAATCTAGGGAGGCCCATTGGATTGAGACATTGAATACAGCAAGACCTATAGGACTAAATATTCATCATAATGTAGGCATAGCACCCTTTGTTGTCCCCTTTAATACAACCAGCAATCGAGCAAGCAAGATAGTTCATGCCCACTATAAGAGCCTTCAAGAGAAATTCCCCCATGTCTATAAGCAGAAAATGATAGTTGCATATTCAAAAAATAAGAACTTAAATGATAATATTGTTCATAGTAAACTAAAAACAATCAGTACATAACAGATACTATACTTCTCGCCCATCGGGCGAGTTATTTTTTCTAATTTCAGATCAGAATAAGAACAGAAGAAAACCCAATATCAAGACCCTTAATCCTAATTTCTAAATAAAGTGTCTGCTCCACCCTAGGCCTGTACATTTGGGAGAATCAAACCCTCCCTTCCCCGAAACCTAAGAAATTGTCACAAGTGGAACTTATGTATTTAAAACTGTTGCAAACCCCACCCCCTTCATGTTTCCGGCGCCTACTGCGTCTTCAGCTGTTACACTCTTGCATCGCTTCGCGACGCTCGCTTATCGCACCTCCGGTGCTCACATAATATACATTTAAATAACCACCAACTTTTAAAACTGTTGCAAACCCTCAACCTAACCCTAGGAAATGTCACAAATGGAACTTATGTATTTAAAACTGTTGCAAACGCTCAACCTAACCCTAAGAAACATCACAAATGGGACTAACGTATTTAAAACTGTTGTAAACCTCACACCTTCAAGTTTCCAGCTCCTACAGCGTCTCTCTAACTGTTACGCTCGCGCATCGCTTCACGACGCTCGCTTTTCGCACCTATGGTGCTCACATAATATACATTTAAATATTCACCTACTTTTAAAACGGTTGCAAACCCTCAACCTAACCCTAAGAGATGTCACAAATGGAACTTATGTATTAAAAACTGTTGCAAACCCTCAAACTAACCCTAAAAAATGCTACAAATGGAACTTATGAATCTATAACTGTTGCAACCTAACCATAAGAAATACCACAAAGGGAACTTATGTATTTAAAATTGATGCAAACCCTTAACATATTCCTAACAAGAAATGTCACACTCTTTTCAGCTATTAAATTTATTTAAAATTGTTGCAAACCCCACGCCCTATGGCGTCTCTCCAGCTGTTACGCTCTTGCATCGCTTCGCGACGCTCGCTTATCGCACTTACGGTGCTCACATAATATACATTTAAATAGCCACCTACTTTAAAAACTGTAACCCTAAGAAATACCACAATGGGAATTTATGTATTTAAAATTGATGCAAACCCTTAACATATTCCTAACAAGAAATGTCATTCTCTTTTCAGCTATTAAATTTGTTTAAAACTCCACGCCCTTCATGCTCCAGCTCTTGCGACGCACTCGCTTAAATTGCGCTATTATAGAAAAGGTTTTATTTTAAACTTTTTCTAAAATAGCACAATTTTAGCTAGAAATATCTGATAATAGAGCCGAAAATAGCAGACTGGGTACTTAAAATAATTCTAAACTTTTTCTAAAATAGTGCAATTTTAGCTAGAAATAGCTGAAAATAGAGCCGAAAATAGAGAAGTGTGGACTTTTTTTTCTAAAATAGCGTCTAATAGCTAGCTATTCTCAAATATAATCGACACTTCATAATAATTGCAATAATAGCGTCATTTTAGCTGGAAATAGATTAAAATAGAGCTGAAAATAGCAGGCTGGGTACTTAGAATAATTTTAAATATTTTCTGTAATAGCGCAATTTTAGCTAGAAATAGCTGAAAATAGAGCCGAAAATAGCAGACTGGGTACTAAAAATAATTTCAAATATTTTCTATAGTAGCGTAATTTTAGCTAGGAATAACTGAAAATATAGCCTAAAATAGAAAAGTGTGGACTTTTTCCAATTTTTCTAAAATAGCGTCTAATAGCTAGCTATTCTCAAATATAATCGACACTTAATAATAATTGCAAAAATAGCGTAATTTTAGCTAGGAATAGCTTAAAATAGAGCCGAAAATAGCAGACTGGGTACTTAGAATAATTTAAAATATTTTCTATTATAGTGCAATTTTAGCTAGAAATAGCTAAGTTTGAATGATTTTCTATTCTGATTTCTAAAATAGAGGCTATTTTGGCACTATTCTCGAGCTATTTTCTATTTTAAGTGCTAAACTCAGATCCTGCACCTTCATGGGTGGAAGGCAGTTGAATACCGGTAATGACAATATTTTGAAAACCTCCTCGGTTGAGTTCATTCAAACCATAGGGCCTTACAAGTCAAGTCTATGAATCCATAGAGCTTTTGCACTGTCTGATTGTGCAGAAGCAAATCCCAGTTTGTTATCGAAATCTCAATTTTTTTTTAGTCCGAATTAGACACACCTCACTGACCTTAGACTGCACTAGTTGCAGTAACTACAGTGGGGCCTCCTTTATACGGTTGCCAATAATCTGGAAACCCTGAGAACTGCACACTTTTTAATGGGGACGGAATATTTGCTATGTAAAATTACTTGTTAATCCAGGGATTTGGTTTCCTAATTGGGATTTAATCCATTAATTTAATAACATGTAAGCCTTTTCGTTCAATCATACCTGAATACCATTTATCAGTCAGTAATTCTTCATTGTCATCTTTCGTTCAGTCATACCTGAATTCTATTATGGCTACCGAACACATCAAATTGTTAGCTCTTGGTGTGATTGTTCTTAAAGGTCAAATTCAACGAAAATAAAACCCCTCTGTGGATAGCCCATCCCCGGCAAATGTTAAAAATAAACAAGTCCGTCCGATTGCAAGCTCCGAATGTTGTAACATAGTCACGCTACACCTGCTTAAAAATGTTGACAGTTTAGACTGAAGTACATCCTCTTTTTGTTACGACATGAGAGCCATTCGAGAACCCGTGCGAAATTTACTGAGGCCTACTTCTACTTGACTGGATCTAGGCATGGCTCATTTCATCGATAATAGTGATAGTGAGGGCGAAATTCCAGAGGTAGATTTGTCAATACGAATTCAACCCTATATGTTCCATCCTGTACGAGAAAATCTGCAAAGGGAAAGTGACGATTCTTCTAGCTCTAGCTCTTCTGAAGACACAAGGTGAAAGTGAAAGTATTTGGTAGGCTATAAAATATTATTTATTTACTAATTCATTATTATTCCAAAGTATCTGTACATTTTATTATTTTTTCAATTTCTAACCAAAAGCCATCTGGTAAATTTATTTCTTCAAATAGCACCAAATGATAAAATAAGTCACATGATATTATCCCAGGTAAATACGGAAGGAAAGTGAAGGTAGACTTGGAATTATTTGGCTCTACTCTACCGTGGTCACAAATTCAGTGGTATATTGAAATCTGTCGATTTTTATTAAAGTTATTTAATATATTGAAACTAGTATTTCAATTATTTCAATTCTCATAAAATTAATGAAGACAGTAAATGATCATTATTCAGCCTTTCATGTGCAAGTGACATTTATGTTTAGCCTATATCATTATTTAAAGGTGCTAATAGTAATGTGTAGGAATTAATTTGCTCCCATGTTCTTATTATTATTCAGGTGCAAATGTGAAAAGTGCAGATCAGTAGTACTAGACCTTTCAATTTGGTCGCACGGAGACCTAAACAACCTACATTCCAGCAATTCCCTCCCAAAAAAGACCTAAACACCCTACATTTCATAAATTCTTACACCAAAAAGACCTAAACACCCTACATTTCATAAATTCTTACACCTAAACACCCTACATTTCATAAATTCTTATACTAAAAATACCTTCATTCAATTCCTACATTCCATCAAAAAAAAAGCATATTAAAAACACCCTTATATAAAATAACATAACATCAGGTTTTTAATAGCCTCATTTTAAGTAATGTTATTTTTAGTCTAGAAACTTCTAGGAAGGGAGATAACTCTTTTTTGGAAAAAAAACAGACCACAATTTTCTACTCTATTTTTAAACCTTAAAAATGGCAAATAAAATATTAGATCCAATCTTTAGATTATACGATCCGATTCGTTATTCATTTAACAAGAAAAAAGAGGATTATATTATCATCTCACCGACTGTTGGTTCTAAATCCCAATTGAATGATGGTGGTATAATTACCTTCGAAATAAATTCATTATTGAATTGGTTGCTTCTTTCCGATACTTATTTCAAATGTGATTTCAAAATTAAAGATGGAACTCCCAATGAAAATCGTGTTCCACAAACTAATACAACGTTAGAAAACAATTTCTTTCCATCTTTATTTAGCGAGATGGTTTTGGAAGCTGGTTCAAATCCGATAGAAACAATTAAACATCCTGGGAAATTCGACACAATGTTGAAAACAGTTTTATATCCTAAAGATTTCGATTCAGTCTCAGGTTGTATACCCGATGTTGGCGATGGAAGTGTTTTAAAAGAACTGGTAAGAAATCTTGCAAATGATGCTGATTTAGCTAGAGTTAGAGTTGTTGCTCGAAACACAATAGAAAGAGTAGCACGAGCAGCTAATCATGGATTCGAAAAACGAGTATTTCAGTATAATAAAGTTGTTGAGAATAATAGGTGGGGTAATTACGTAAATTGGAAATTGTATCCTTTATTCGGTCTGTTGGAACACAGAAAGGTTTCCATAGGGTTACCATATAAAATTCATCTACAAAGAGAAATCAATGATGATAAGATATTCTTTGGAGAGAATGCTTCAAATGCAAAATTAGAAATAACGAATCTCCAACTTTTCATACCCGTAAAAACATCATCAACTGAAGTAGAAACGAGAATATTCAACTCATTAACTAAAGATATTGAAATAGCTGTTCTTCATCGTAATACGGTTGGTAGCATGACTTTAACTGGAGAATCCACCACGTGGCCAATCACTAACACTATTAAACCAGCAAGATATTTAATGGTTGGTTTCAAGAACTTACCAAACTCTCAGATTAATAACAATAATGTCTTTAGAGTAGCAATGAACCAAACTCAAGATCCTTTAATCCATAAAGTTCAAGTAAGATTAAACAACGATAATTATCCTAACCAACCTTTAACAATTAATCCAACCACAAAGGATTATAATGAATTGTATAGAAACTATAAAAATATGTGTGAATTATTTGGAAATCTACCTCAGTTTGAATATGTAGATTTTGCACTTAATCATCCAATCTTCTGTTATGATCTATCAGCTCATCAAGAAGATCTTTTCAAAACAGGAGTAAACATAAATATTAATATTGAAAAAACACAAGGAGATGTAACTGGTTATTGTTTACTACTCGAAGAAGCAAAACATTTAATTAAAATAGCAGATAGAAGAGTGATAAGAATTGAGTAAAAAATACACCCTTAAAAGTGAAACCAGAAACTTTAGTTATGAATATAATAGAAGCTATTGAAACAGCTTCCCCAACTGTAATAACTTTCAATGGTAAAAACAATCAACATAACTAAAAAACTTATTGATAAATACAAATATTGTAAAGTCAGAGATGATATAGACTTAGAAAGAATTGATGCTAACACAAAGGAAGGTGGATTTTTACCTTTCCTACTACCTTTAATATTTGCTGGTATAGCAACTGGTGGGATATCTGCCGCAGTAAGTTCTGCCAGAGAAAAGAAAATTGCTGCAATAAAAGCTGCCGACGAAAAGAAAGTAGCTGAAGTAAAAGCTGCTGAAGAACGTAGACACAATTTAGCAATGGAAAAGTTGGCAGCAGAAGGAAAGAAAGGTTCAGGAGTGGCAGATATATTAGGAACAGTTAATGAATTTGGAAAACGATTTGGGGAAGAAACCAAGAAAACTGTTAAACAAGGATTAAACTGGAGAAGGAATATATCTTTCAAAGTATAAAGGAGATGGAGTGATTTTTGGAACAAAATAAAATAATAAAAAATGGGAAAGAAATTCAAACATTCAGAAATATTTCCTAGTAACCCAATGCTTATGTGTATATGCGGTAGTTCCGGTTCTAGGAAAACTCATCTCACTTTTAACATTTTAACAACACCAAACCTTTTAGATTTCGATATCTACACAACAACACCAGAGCAATCGTATTATCAATTCCTCAAAGCTTTAGAATATTTACCAAAGAAAGATGTTCAAGACATATTTCAATATTATGAAGAAAAGCGATTGAATATAGTGGTATTATAATTAGGACAGNAGATGATGT
>NW_008709190.1:196191-208559 GCF_000327385.1 Lottia gigantea | reverse complement strand
CACTATATTCAATCGCTTTGGGGTGATGAGGTTCTATAGGAGGTGAGGGTTCTATAGGAGGTTTATATTCTAAAGCTAATTTCTTTGTAATATCCTCTTGAGATTTTAATATTGGTTGAAATAGAGTTTGTAGATTTTCTGTTAATCCAAGTTGTTGTAATCTTTTATTTTCAACTTGGGTCTTTATATTATTCCAACCGCTACTCATTTTTAAAAAAATAAAATTAACATATGTCGATCATAACTCTTTCACCCGCAGGTTTTCTAGTATTTACAAATACATATCCATGATCATCTGGGTTTCTCCATTGAGCTTTACAAACTTTTTTGAATGTATCTCTATCCATTCCGTGATTTATCGACTGAATGATTTGAGATAAATCTTTATCGTTTAATTCAAATAATAAAAAACAATTTGCATTTTTTCTAATGAACATCCCGTAAAAAGATTGGGATTGGTATATGCAGTGACAGTTGTGATGTCTTCCTTTCGTGAAGAATTCTTGTTGAACAGCATGATTTCTTTGCGCTACGCAATCGTCAAACAATAGTAAGTTCTTTCGATTGCTATCAATATTAGACAAGTCTAGATCATTAACATTTTTCGTAAGAAAAACTTTTAATCCGTTGGATTGAAAGCTTTGAGGAATTGATAATACGATTGCTCTGGTGTTGTTGTGTAGATATACAAAGAATCGAAATCTAAAAGGTTTGGTGTTGTCAACATGTTAAAAGTGAGATGAGTTTTCCTAGAACCGGAACTACCACATATACACATAAACATTGGGTTACTAGGAAATATTTCTGAATGTTTGAATTTCTTTCCCATTTTTTATTATTTTATTTTGTTCCAAAAATCACTCCTTCTCCTTTATACTTTGAAAGATATATTCCTTCTCCAGTGTGTATGTTTTTTAAAAATATTCCATTACCCTTATATTTGACTTTGACTTCTACTGTGTCAATACTATCTACTAATTTATTTAATCCTTGTTTAACAGTTTTCTTGGTTTCTTCCCCAAATCGTTTTCCAAATTCTTTAATTGTTCCTAATATATCTGCCACTCCTGAACCTTTCTTTTCTTCTGCTGCCAACTTTTCCATTGCTAAATTGTGTCTACGTTCTTCAGCAGCTTTTACTTCAGCTACTTTCTTTTCGTCGGCAGCTTTTATTGCAGCAATTTTCTTTTCTCTGGCAGAACTTACTGCGGCAGATATCCCACCAGTTGCTACACCCGCTGCAGTAATACAAGCAAATATTAAAGGTAGTAGGAAAGGTAAAAATCCACCTTCCTTTGTGTTCGCGTCAAATCTTTCTAACTCTATATCATCTCTGACTTTACAATATTTGTATTTATCAATAAGTTTTTTAGTTATGTTGATTTTTTACCGTTGAAAGTTATTACAGTTGGGTAATCTGTTTCAATAGCTTCTATTATTTTCATAACTAAAGTTTCTACTTTCATTTTTAAGAGTATATTTTTTACTCAATTCTTATCATTCTTCTATCTGCTATTTTAATTAAATGTTTTGCTTCTTCGAGTAGTAAACAATAACCAGTTACATCTCCTTGTGTTTTTTCAATATGAATATTTATGTTGACTCCTGTTTTGAAAAGATCTTCTTGATGAGCTGATAGATCATAACAGAAGATTGGATGATTAAGTGCAAAATCTACATATTCAAACTGAGGTAGATTTCCAAATAATTCACACATATTTTTATAGTTTCTATACAATTCATTATAATCCTTTGTGGTTGGATTAATTGTTAAAGGTTGGTTAGGATAATTATCATTGTTTAATCTTACTTGAACTTTATGGATTAAAGGATCTTGAGTTTGGTTCATTGCCACTCTAAAGACATTATTGTTATTAATCTGAGAGTTTGGTAAGTTCTTGAAACCAACCATTAAATATCTTGCTGGTTTAATAGTGTTAGTGATTGGCCACGTGGTGGATTCTCCAGTTAAAGTCATGCTACCTACCGTATTACGATGAAGAACAGCTATTTCAATATCTTTAGTTAATGAGTTGAATATTCTCGTTTCTACTTCAGTTGATCTCCAAAGAATATCTTATCATCATTGATTTCTCTTTGTAGATGAATTTTATATGGTAACCCTATGGAAACTTTTCTTTTTCCAACAGACCGAATAAAGGATATAATTTCCAATTTACGTAATCACCCCACCTATTATTCTCAACAACATTATTATACTGAAGTACTCGTTTTTCGAATCCACGATTAGCTGCTCGTGCTACTCTTTCTATTGTGTTTCGAGCAACAACTCTCATTCTAGCTAAATCAGCATCATTTGCAAGATTTAAAACACTTTCATCGCCAACATCGGGTATCCAACCTGAGACTGAATCGAAATCTTTAAGATATAAAACTGTTTTCAACATTGTGTCGAATTCCCCAGGGTGTTAAATTGTTTCTATCGGATTTGAACCAGCTTCCAAAACCATCTCGCTAAATAAAGATGGAAAGAAATTGTTTTCTAACGTTGTATTAGTTTGTGGAACACGATTTTCATTGGGAGTTCCATCTTTAATTTTGAAATCACATCTGAAATAAGCATCGGAAAGAAGCAACCAATTCAATAATGAATTTATTTCGAAGGTAATTATACCACCATCATTCAATTGGGATTTAGAACCAACAGTCGGTGAGATGATAATATAATCTTCTTTTTTCTTGTTAAATGAATAACGAATCGGATCGTATAATCTAAAGATTGGATCTAATATTTTATTTGCCATTTTTAAGGTTTAAAAATTGAGTAGAAAATTGTGGTCTGTTTTTTTTCCAAAAAAAGAGTTATCTCCCATCCTAGAAGTTTCTAGACTAAAAATAACATTACTTAAAATGAGGCTATTAAAAACCGTATTTTTAATATGCTTTTTTTTGATGGAATGTAGGAATTGATTGAATGTATTTTTGGTGTAAGAATTTATGAAATGTAGGGTGTTTAGGTCTTTTTGGTGTAAGAATTTATGAAATGTAGGGTGTTAAGGTCTTTTTGAGAGGGAATTGCTGGAATGTAGGGTGTTTAGGTCTTTTTGGGGGTTTGAAATTTGGTTGCATTTTCCCCATAAAATGAAATGGAATGGGGGAATCCCTGTGCGACCAAATTGAAACGTCTAGTACTACTAATCTGCACTTTTCACATTTGCACCTGAATAATAATAAGAACATGGGAGCAAATTAATTCCTACACATTACTATTAGCACCTTTAAATAATGATATAGGCTAAACATAAATGTCACTTGCACCTGAAAGGCTGAATAATGATCATTTACTGTCTTCATTAATTTTATGAGAATTGGAATACTAGTTTCAATATATTAAATAACTTTAATAAAAATCGACAGATTTTGATATACCACTGAATTTGTGACCACGGTAGAGTAGAGCCAAATAATTCCAAGTCTACCTTCACTTTCCTTCCGTATTTACCTGGGATAATATCATGTGACTTATTTTATCATTTGGTGCTATTTGAAGAAATAAATTTACCAGATGGCTTTTGGTTAGAAATTGAAAAAATAATAAAATGTACAGATACTTTGGAATAATAATGAATTAGTAAATAAATAATATTTTATAGCCTACCAAATACTTTCACTTTCGCCTTGTGACGCTTCCTCGTCCGTGTCTTCAGAAGAGCTAGAGCTAGAAGAATCGTCACTTTCCCTTTGCAGATTTTCTCGTACAGGATGGAACATATAGGGTTGAATTCGTATTGACAAATCTACCTCTGGAATTTCGCCCTCACTATCACTATTATCGATGAAATGAGCCATGCCTAGATCCAGTCAAGTAGAAGTAGGCCTCAGTAAATTTCGCACGGGTTCTCGAATGGCTCTCATGTCGTAACAAAAAGAGGACGTATTTCAGTCTAAACTGTCAACATTTTTAAGCAGGTGTAGCGTGACTATGTGACAACATTCAGAACTCGCAATCGGACGGATTTTTTAATTTTTAACATTTGCCGGGGATGGGCTATCCTCGGAGGGGTTTTATTTTCGTTGAATTTGACCTTTAAGAACAATCACACCAAGTTTTGTCACAGTCTGTCAAGAATTGTGCCTTCTAGAGGGTTTATGAGCTAAAAATTTAACGCGTTTTCAAGAACAAGGGCAATAACTCATACTAAATATTTTTCAATTCTTCTGATTTTCAATAGGGTTCATTCTTGGGTGATTACGAACACTCACACTAAGTTTCGGCAAAATCCCTCAAGAATTGTTTCTTTTAGAGCGTTAACAGACTAAAAGTTGAACGCGTTTTCAAGAACAAGGGCAATAACTCATACTAAATATTTTTTGATTTTTCTGATTTTCAATAGGGCCCATCTTTGGGTGATTACAAACAACCATACCAAGTTTCGTCGAAATCAGTCAAGAATTGTGCCTTATAGAGAGTTTACGAGCAATTGTGGATGGACGGACTGAAGGGCGTTTAAAAATAACGTTGCCAATATAGAAGGTCTAGGAAAGTAGTATACAGTGGAGGCTTGTTTATCTGCACACTTCCATCCCTTATAAATGCATCATGAAGAATCCAGATTGTTTATAATTTTTCTTTTCAATACAAGGCATGATAATAACATTAAAACATTTAATTAGGATTCGGTTATTTAGAAACAAAAATTTTCATGCCGTATCTTAGTAGCGATAAAGTTGAATGTGTTTTGTAGCCATAATGGAATTTGGGCATGACTGAACGAAAATATAAGTTTTGAAAGTTGGTTTTCAGGTATGACTGAACCAAAGATAGCTAACACGTGATCATTAAATTAATTGCATATTCTCACAATGATGATTTATTAAACATAGATCAATGTGTCATTGTAAAAACCAGTTGAGAGTTCCGCTTATTTATATTAAATACAAATTTTTGTGCTGTAACTGCGTAGAGCTAACGTTAGATGTGTTAGGTAGCCATAATAGAATTCAGGTATGACTGAACGAAAGATGACAATGAAGAATTACTGACTGAGAAATGGTATTCAGGTATGATTGAACGAAAAGGCTTACATGTTATTAAATTAATGGATTAAATCCCTATTAGGAAACCAAATCCCTGGATTAACAAGTAATTTTACATAGCAAATATTCCGTCCCCATTAAAAAGTGTGCAGTTATCAGGGTTTCCAGATTGTTGACAACCGGATAAAGGAGGCTCCACGGTAGTTACTGCAACTAGTGCAGTCTAAAGTCAGTGAGGTGTGTCAAATTCGAACTAAAAAAAATTGAGATTTCGATAACAAACTGGGATTTATAGACTTGACTTGTAAGGCCCTATGGTTTGAATGAACTCAACCGAGGAGGTTTTCAAAATATTGTCATTACCGGTATTCAACTGCCTTCCACCCATGAAGGTGCAGGATCTGAGTTTAGCACTTAAAATAGAAAATAGCTCGAGAATAGCCCCAAACTAGCCTCTATTTTAGAAATCAGAATAGAAAATCATTCGAATTTTTCTTAGTCAACACTTTTCTATTTTCGACTCAATTTTCAGCTATTTCTAGCTAAAATTGCGATATTATAGAAAATATTTTAAATTATTCTAAGTACCCAGTCTGCTATTTTCGGCTCTATTTTAATCTATTTCTAGCTAAAATTAAGCTATTTTTGCAATTATTATGAAGTGTCGATTATATTTGAGAATAGCTAGCTATTAGACGCTATTTTAGAAAAATTTGAAAATTATTTTAAGTCCACACTTTTCTATTTTAGGCTCTATTTTCAGTTATTCCTAGCTAAAATTACGCTACTATAGAAAATATTTGAAATTATTTTTAGTACCCAGTCTGCTATTTTCGGCTCTATTTTCAGCTATTTCTAGCTAAAATTGCGCTATTACAGAAAATATTTAAAATTATTCTAAGTACCCAGCCTGCTATTTTCAGCTCTATTTTAATCTATTCCTAGCTAAAATTACGCTATTTTTGCAATTATTATGAAGTGTTGATTATATTTGAGAATAGATAGCTATTAGACGCTATTTTAGAAAAATTTGAAAAGTCCACACTTTTCTATTTTCGGCTATATTTTCAGCTATTTCTAGCTAAAATTGCGCTATTATAGAAAATGTTTACAATTATTTTAAGTACCCAGTCTGCTATTTTCGTCTCTATTTTAAGCTATTTTTAGTTAAAATTACGCTATTATTGCATTTCATTCCATGGGGGAAAAGTGCAACCATATTGAAAAGCCCCCCCAAAAAAACCTAAACACCCTACATTTCATAAATTCTTACACTAAAAAAGACCTATACACCCTACATTTCATAAATTCTTACACATATACACCCTACATTCCATAAATTCTTTCACCTATACACCCTACATTCCATCAACCCCCACCCCCAAAAACCTATTTACCCTAAATTAAACGAAAAAAGCATATTAAAAATACCCTTATATAAAATAACTTCCTTGTTTCGCTTAACATGTTTTTAATAGCCTCGTTTTTTAATAATGTTATTTTTAGTCTAGAAACTTCTAGAAGGAAGATAACTCTTTTTTGGAAAAAAAAACAGACCACAATTTCTTCGTTAGATTAATTCATTTAAAAATAGGATGAGTTTAATTCTAAAACACGAACAACACAAATTCGAAGATTATTCGGGCGACGGCATCTTTTCATCAATATTTTCTCTAGGTAAAACAATAATTCCAAAAGTGGATAGCTTTGTTTCAAACAACAAATCACTTATTTCATCCGAAGTGAAAGCCGTCGGCTCAATCGCGGAAGCGGGAAAGAGTATAAGCGACGCAGTGAAAAAGTCTGATAAGTTGAAAGAATTACAGCTAATAAGAGAACTGCATAACAGGAGATTACAAGAAAGGAAAGGGAAAAGTTTTAAAGTACCAGGTTAGATCTACGCTTAGACGAAAACAATAAACCCATACCAGGTGAAGAACCAGTCAATAGAGTTGATGCCGGGTAAATAAAGGAAGTGAATTTTATAATAAAAATATGAAATCTCTGGGATTTGAAATTTACAGCAAGCATAATGAAGGTAAAGCTGTAGTTATTGAGAGATATAATATAATGAAAAATAAATTATTCAAAAAGTTCACAGAATTGAAATCTCAAAAATGGCTTAAAATATTACCATAGGTTGTAGATGAATACAATAACAAAATTCATTCATCTATAGGTGTCACACCAACACAAGCCTCAAATAATCCAAATATTATAAAGTCAATTAACGCACAACATAACTACAAAAATGAAATAAAGAATTTAAATATCAAACCCAAATTTAAAGTCGGAGATCGAGTTCGTATTTTCAAGTATAAAAGCAAATTCGAAAAAGGTTTCGTTACAAACGAAATATTCATCGTTGATAAAGTAAACACCACATCACCTCCGACATATGAATTAATTGATCAAGACAAAGAACAAATCATAGATAGGTTTTATCAAAACGAACTTCAAAAAATCGACTTTTAAAAATGAATATCTTTCTCGATAAATATGGAACTGATACAACCACAAACTTTCAACTTATGAGATGGGCGAATGAGTTAAATATATCACTGTTTTATTATTGTATGAGAGATGAAATAAATGATCTGAAATATAAGAAAGGTAAATTTTACGCTATAACAAATATACATACTTCCGATCAAAAAGGAGTTCATCATCCTGCTTTTTACAAAGACTCTTCAAATAACTTATAGTTTTTCAACTGAAGAGATAGTGCAATTGACTAATTAACCAATCAAATGTCCAATATTTCAAATTCAATTACCGGAACAAACGTTTTGTGGTCAGCTTTCACTTTGGGTTTTATATCAATTAAGATTAGGAAAACAGTTTGAAAAAAATTTTAATAAATTTGACTCAATAAAAGTGGCGAACAAGTTTGGATTAGGTTCTTTATCTTTAGAAACTAAAAAACCTAACACTACAGCGTGGATAAATAAAGCGAAACCTTACTTTGTGGATCAAATCGGGGATACTCTTCAAGGTGATTTAGATATGAACAATTTTAAAGTAACTAATTTAAAGTCTCCGGAAAATGATAATGACGCTGTTCACAAGAAATATTTACGGGAACAAATAAATTCAATTGAAGTAAAAAAAAAACATTTAGAAGATAAAATAAGTAATGTGAAAAGATTCTTCAAACGTCAACTAAATAATAAAAATTTACTAAACTACAGCAAGATTTAATAAGTTTTATTCCAAAAGTCAACGTAGTGAACATAACTGAGTTACAAAATTTAATTTCATTAATATCTAAATTAGATGATAAGATTGCAAAACAAAAATTAGACATTCAACAATTAATAGATAACATTCCATGTGAAAATGAAGATACGATTCAACAGGAATTAAATGCTCTGGAAACTAAACTTAATAGTGAATTACAAAAAGAACTAAGAAATATTAAACAACAAATACAAAACATAGATGATAGCGAAATCAAAACCTATATTCAACAACAAATACAAAATATTGATGATAGTGTTATTCAACAACAGATAACCACTATTAATAACCTAGTTTTACAACAGGATAAAAATATAGTTGCATTAGAAAAGTATCTCAAGAAAGAAAATAAATCATATTATTTTAGTCGTCTATTTGGAAGTTTGAGATGTGAAGATGCTTCTATTACTGATAATATTGATAGATCAAAAGACTATGAATATAAAAAATATGGAATTACATCAAATATATATATAAACATAGTGGTGTTAATAATTCCTATAATATGTTTCTTGGTGATTATTCTACTTTTGTTTTCAAAGGAAAACTTATGATTGAAATTATTTTTCCTTTGCAGGTAAAAGTTGATTCAATATTCAGGACAAAACTCAGGATTTTCATTTAATTCTCAATTTAACGCTCGCAAAGTTCTTCAGTTTATCAATCGTACAGAAAATGTAGAAACTAAAGAATTATAAATTAACGACGAAAACAGAAAGAATGATCACTTATATGAAATTAAAACGAGTGGAAAATATATAGATAGGTTTAGAATGTTAATCATACCAGATAAAGAAAATAATACTCTTTCATTTAGTGAATTTCATATGATATTGGAAACGGAAACTCCACCATCAGTAATTATTAGTAGAAATCCAGAACCACAAAAATAAGCAAGCAGTTATGAGTTTTTACGAGCAACAGAGTAAAACTATATTTTGTTAATAATGATATATTTACCTCAATTGATATTCATAAAAGTCAACAAAAACAAAAATTTTTGATACCAACAATAAGAGATGATGATGCATATGTTAATATATCAATCTCTATTAAAATACCAAAATTTTCAGTTCATCTGAATAAGATTAATGATTCGAAAGAACAAATATCCTTTGTAACTGTAAAAGTTGTTATTGATGATAGTAAACACATAGCAGCTTTATCAGAAGTTCACTAAATTTACCTAAAAATGGAACTAGAAAGCAGACAAAACTACATGATAGAAAAACAAAACGAACTAAAAGAAAAACTAAAACACTTCAACAAATGCAGAAAAACATGGAGTAGAATTGATTAAGCACAGTTGCAATCTTTACCCTAAGCACAGTTCTAACAGTAGGGATAACGGCGGCAACAGACGTAACCGGTAAATTAATGCTTACAATAATTGTCCCAACTGTATTAGCCGCGATCACTGCTTCATCTTGTGGATTGATTACTTTAGGTTTTATATCAAATAAATCTCAATAAATTATTCATTTTTTTCGAAAGATCGAGAGAAGATAAGAACATAACCATTGAAGAATTAGAAAAATTCAATGAAATTTTAGATAAATTTTTATGTAGAAATATCATCAAAATTCCTAGTTAAAAATAGTTGCTTAAAAAATAGGAATAAAATTGAAATTTTAGACGATGAAACATTTATATCAAATGAACTTTTTTCCTGTATTATTAACCTTGTCTCTGATAAATTTACAACATTTAAACGGCAAATTGAATTAGATGGAGATAATTCAAGATGGAAGACACAAACAAAAAATGGAATTTGTAGGCTTTAATGCCAAAACTTTTCACAATTTCTTCGCAACTGTGGATGTAAAATCGGATTCCTCTGATTGGTATTTCTCAGGAAAAATCATTTTACGTAGAAACAATTTGAAAGAAATAAAAAGATCAAAAAAGGGTAGTGGTGTTACCCTACTCAAAAAGATAAATGAATATAATGACGGTATAAATTGTTATATACCAAGCGATGGATACTGCTTTGTAAAGTGCTTAAATTATGTTTTGAACAAAGATTACACAAAAGAATTTCAAGATTTCATCAACAGTTTTTCAAAATCAAACAGAAAAGGAGTTATGACAACTGCTAGAATCTGTGAATTCAATAAGAAATTTAATACTAATTTTCAAATTTATATGCCCAAACATAGACATTTTCAACCAAAGAAAGTATCCGAGGAATTAGATTGGGTATTTTACTTACATAAATCACATTTCTGTCTCATTAAAAGAAATAACAAAACCTTAGGCATTAAAGAAATAGAAGATAATTACGATGAAAATGTATGGAGAACTTGTAGAGATGATAATGCGGTAACACAAGTTTCACCTCTAAAACTAAACATTTTTCCAACCATTCACGATGATTGTTTATACGCATGGGATTGTGAAACCTATAGCAAAAAAAAACGAATAAAGTCATTCCTTATTCTTGCACGTTAATTAATTTAGAAAAACTAAGAAAAATGTTAGACAGAATAAAACATAACTTTCCACATTTAAATCCCAATACAATATAACAAAGTTATGAAAGAAGTAGTATTTCAGAATGTTTCCAATAATCTAACGGCCCCTTCTTTATCTCTAAAGGGATGGTATTATTTATATCATTACAATAAAGAAATGGTTGAAGAAGAATGGTATGAAACTACTAGAATGGTTCCGAAACACACCGAAAAAGAAAACGTAGAAAAAGTTTACTCACATACACACCCTTTTATAAGATATTTCATCAGACAATCCATTAAAGGAGGAAGAGTTTCGGCAAATCGAAAATCATTTCAAATGAATAAAATGGATGAAATTTGTAATGTATTAAGTGAATACACAGAACTCGAGAGTAGTAATATAATTGATTTATTTAAAGAATTCAGTAAAAGTAAAAGAGATAAAACGGAAGTTAATTCAAAACTTAAATAAAAAGTACTAAACTAATGGCCTTTGATGCTTACGGTTTATACACTTCAGCAATGTCAGATTTAGACAGCGAATATCCAAAAGCGGAAAGCGCGAGACCTTTCAACCGAAAAAAGAAGAAGAAAAATTGCTCTTTAATGAGCAGAAATTTAGACCTAGATTGGCTATTTTAAAAGGAAACTGGTTTCTGTTCAGATGTTTTAACATTGGTCGATATTCAAGAAATAGTTAAAGCCAGTGGACGAATTATTAGAATATTAGATGGTATAGTATACGAAGAAAATTTTAAAACTCCACCATATAGAGATTATATCTTAATTTTGAGAGATCTAAGAAATAAATATAAACGAGAAGGTAATATCGTAGGTAGTAATTGCATGAAATTATTAGGTAATTCATTGTATGGTAAATCTATTCAGAAGGATATAACTACATCGAGACATCTATGGAGTGAAGCAACTTTAAAAACCAACTTCGATTCACATGTCAAAAGCTTTCCTAAAGTAAATGAGACTCAATATATCGTTGAGATAAATGAAGAAGAAAAAGAATTAGACTGTACACCTCCTAAATCTACACGACTAACACCTAGTCATTTGGGGTCATTCGTATTATCTCACAGTAAAAAGATAGCTTGCCAGGCAAGGTAACATACGCCCACTGGCAGCTGTCAGAAATGATTAAACAGTCTTTAGTGACTACAGGGTTGCACAATATAGCTAATAGAGTGAAACGTCAAGTCAGACACGATATTTCGGTGAAATATTATCCGATCATCGCGAAAATCGATAGGGATCATCTTCATAATGACATTGACATACAAAATAAAAATCAAAAGAATCTGTAAACAATGGTAGCCTGTAGAGTGAGCATGAGTTGCACAATATAGCTAATAGAGAAAAACGTCAAGTCAGACACGATATTTCGGTGAAAAATTATCCGATCATCACGAAAATCAATAGGGATCATCTTCATAATGACATTGGCACACAAAATAAAAATCAAAAGAATCTGTAAAAAATTGTAGCCTGTAGAGTGAGCACGAGTTGCACAATATAGCTAATAGAGTAAAACGTCAGGTCAGACACGATATTTCGGTGAAAAATTATCCGATCATCACGAAAATCAATAGGGATCATCTTCATAACAACATTGACATACAAAATAAAAATCAAAAGAATCCATAAAGAACTGTAGCCTGTAGA
>NW_008709190.1:172953-196141 GCF_000327385.1 Lottia gigantea | reverse complement strand
TGATGATTTCGATTACCTTACTATTCAAGAAGAGAATGAAGAGTGTTAATTTTTTTGTTTTAGATGAAGTTGAATAACAATTTCCTCGTAACCAAAATCTATAAACCTATTTTTACCATCTTTGATTTCTAGATTTATATCTTGTGGTGCTAAAGTGGATTGCGTGTATATTTGCTTATCAAATCCTAATAAAGTATTCAATGAATTTTCTACATTGAAATCAACTTGACTCTTATTTCTTAATATCAATTTTATTTTGTTCAGATTCAAATTACCTTTGAATTCAATATTGTTTTTACCATTGACACTTCCTCCATATTCAGATAGGTAATCGTTAATGGCTACGTATTCGTCGGTTCCCGGTAGTAAACGTATGGTTTTGAATGTTGATATTTTTATTTGATTATTTTTTTCGTTGATATTTCTAATGGAATTGTAAACAGAGAAATATTTTTATCCCAATTCATATTCTTGATTGCGATTGAGATCGTACTCATAATCTAGAGACAATTTAATGTCTGATTTATTTGATGTGATAACGAATAGTTGTTCTTTATTTGACATTTTTAATCACGCTTTTATAATCATTTTTATCTATAATACCTTTCTCTAGGAGTCTTTTTAATATACAATTTACTTCATTATATTGTCTGTGTGATCGATGTCCTTCCTTCATAATCTATTAAGTAGTTCCTCTTTGTTGTCGGATAAAAACGTTATACCTTCTCCTGCATTTCCTAAAAGGGAATCGATTTCATGTATAATTTTATCACTTTCATCTTCATATTCATCACCTGTTTCCCCATCATGCTCAATAACTTTTGTTACATATAAATCAACTTCTTTTGATCTATTTGTTTCGGGTCCCGTCTTTCTTATTGCATATAGATATTTTGAGTATGCTACTAAATCCTTATAATCGGCAATACCAGCATCCCCGCCATTCATTAAATCTATTAATCCTCTCGTTAATGTGTATATATAATCTTTTGTATCGATTATAAATTCGGGGGTATTTGGACTAAATCCATTAAACCGTAACCCCGCTTCATCAACGATTGTTAAAATGCTCTTTGGTAAATCTGGGTTAGGGTTTGAAAAATAATGTTTTACATCATCTACTGTCCTAATTATAATACTACCATATTCAATCGCTTTGGGGTGATGAGGTTCTATACGAGGTGTGGGTTCTATAGGAGGTCTATATTCTAAAGCTGATTTCTTAATTCTTATCATTCTTCTATCTGCTATTTTAATTAAATGTTTTGCTTCTTCGAGTAGTAAACAATAACCAGTTACATCTCCTTGTGTTTTTTCAATATGAATATTTATGTTGACTCCTGTTTTGAAAAGATCTTCTTGATGAGCTGATAGATCAAAACAAAAGATTGGATGATTAAGTGCAAAATCTCCATATTCAAACTGAGGTAGATTTCCAAATAACTCACACATATTTTCATAGTTTCTATACAATTCATTATAATCCTTTGTGGTTGGATTAATTGTTAAAGGTTGGTTAGGATAATTATCATTGTTTAATCTTACTTGAACTTTATGGATTAAAGGATCTTGAGTTTGGTTCATTGCTACTCTAAAGACATTATTGTTATTAATCTGAGAGTCTGGTAAGTTCTTGAAAACAACCATTAAATATCTTGCTGGTTTAATAGTGTTAGTGATTGGCCACGTGGTGGATTCTCCAGTTAAAGTCATGCTACCTACCGTATTACGATGAAGAAAAGCTATTTCAATATCTTTAGTTAATGAGTTGAATATTCTCGTTTCTACTTCAATTGATGGTGTTATTACGGGTATGAAAAGTTGGAGATTCGTTATTTCTAATTTTGCAAACTGTTTACAACATTGTGTCGAATTCCCCAGGGTGTTTAATTGTTTCTATCGGATTTGAACCAGCTTCCAAAACCATCTCGCTAAATAAAGATGGAAAGAAATTGTTTTCTAACGTTGTATTAGTTTGTGGTACACGATATTCATTGGGAGTTCCATCTTTTATTTTGAAATCGCATCTGAAATAAGCATCGGAAAGAAGCAACCAATTCGATAATGAATTTATTTCGAAGGTAATTCTACCACCATCATTCAATTGGGATTTAGAACCAACAGTCGGTGAGATGATAATATAATCCTCTTTTTTCTTGTTAAATGAATGACGAATCGGATCGTATAATCTAAAGATTGGATCTAATATTTTATTTGCCATTTTTAAGGTTTAAAATTTGAGTAGAACATTGTGGTCAAATATAATCCACACTTCATAATAATTGCAAAAATAGCGTAATTTTAGCTAGGAATAGCTTAAAATAGAGCCGAAAATAGCAGGCTGGGTACTTAGAAAAATTTCAAATATTTTCTATAATTGCGCAATTTTAGCTAGAAATAGCTGAAAATAGAGCCGAAAAAAGAAAAGTGTGGACTTATACTAATTTTCAAATTTTTCTTAAATAGCGTCTAATAGCTAGTTATTCTCAAATATAATCGAAACTTCATAATAATTGCAAAAATAGTGTAATTTTAGCTAGGATAACTGAAAATAGAGCCGAAAATAGCAGACTGAGTACTTGGAATAATTTTCAAATTTTTCCAAAATAGCGTCTATTCTCAAATATAATCGACACTTCATAAAAATTGAAAAAATAGCGTAATTTTAGCTAGAAATAGATTAAAATAGAGCCGAAAATAGCAGGCTGGGTACTTAGAATAATTTCAATTATTTTCTATTATAGTGCAATTTTAGCTAGAAATAGCTGAAAATAGAGCCGAAAATAGAGCCGAAAATAGCAGGCTGGGTACTAAAAATTACTGGGTACTCAAATTTTCTAAAATAGCTTTTTCATCTGAGTTTAGCAGATTTTTTTCTAAAATAGCAATAGAGGCAAAGAACAAAAAAATTAAAATAGCTAGGTCAACTCAGATCCTGCACCTTCCTCGCTATTTTCGACTCAATTTTCCACTATTTTTGCAATTATTATGAAGTGTCGATTATATTTGAGAATAGCTAGCTATTAGACGCTATTTTAGAAAAATTTGAAAATTATTCTAAGTCCACACTTTTCTATTTTCGGCTCTATTTTCAGCTATTTCTATTTTTCTAAAATAGCGTCTAATAGCTAGCTATTCTCAAATATAATCCACACTTAATAATAATAGCGTAATTTTAGCTAGGAATAGATTAAAATAGAGCCAATAATTTTAAACATTTTCTAAAATAGCTCTTTTTCATCTGAGTTTAGCAGATTTTTTCTAAAATAGCAATAGAGGCAAAGAACAAAAAAATTAAAATAGCTAGGTCAACTCAGATCCTGCACCTTCCTCATTCCACCATGTTTCTTCTCCTGATTAAGTCAAAACTTTTAGTACTAAAGGATGGTATTTGATTTCAAGTTTTATTATTTATTACAAATCTCCATGTGAGCGTATAAAAGCTTTGAATATGTGACACTTACCTCAGGTGAATGCTCTTTTGTAATTCCATTCTGGTTCATTAAACTACATGTTGAAAGATTCAGATTGTGAACTTTCATAGGGTTCAAATTACATATTGAAATAGATGGATATGGCAAAGCACTAAAAAAAAAATCAGTAATCAAACAATCTGAAATTCGCCATGGAATAATGATATAAACCACTAAAGCAATACAAGAATCCTTTTTGTTTTGTTTTTTACTTAATATAAGGTAATATTCCTTTATTCATTTCATGTTACTAAAACAAATTTGATTAATATATTTTTAACAAGTGGTTGTCTAGAAAGACATGCCCACTTCCTTCATAACTTTTCAGTATATCAAGGGCGGTCACCTTTCTGTGTCAAATCATACCAAAAATCTAATTTGTCCAAAATATTGTTGATTTAATCAAACACACAAAATTTCATAAAATTCTGACATAAATTGTCACCGCTATCATGTTCACAAGCCAACAAGTTTTAATGCATTTTTGCTAAGTTAAGGACCAGGAACAGGATCTCATCAAATTTCATCAAGATCAAATACAAACTGTAGTCTCTATCATGCCTACACGCCAAATTTGAAGGGTTTTTACTAAGTCAAGGGCATTAACTCTGAAAATATTCATCCGATTATTACCATTTTCGAACTTGATTGAGATCTCATCAATATATAAAAGTATAATTATCAAGTTTCATCAAGATCAAGTATAAACTCAATCGAGCATACAAGCCAAAATTTGAAGCGTTTTTACTTAGTCAAGGGCAATAACCCGAGACTGTTCATCCAATTATTACCTTTTCTATCTCATCAGTATATACATGCATACCAAGTTTCATCAAGATCAAATAAAAGCTGTAGTCTTCATCGTGCATACCAGCCAAATTTGACACGTTTTTATAAAGTCAAGGGCAATAATTCAGAAACCGTTTATCCAATTATTACCATTTTCGAACTAGACCGAGATCTCATAAATATATACATGCATGCCAAGTTTCATCAAGATCAAAAGATAGCTTGCTGGGCAAGGTAACATACGCCCACTACCAGCTGATAAAATCTTTAGTGGCTTAATAATGAATTTTCAAATAATCTTAAAATCATCTAGTCAAGGCTAAAACAGCTCATAAAATTATCAGCTAATTCATAATGAACACAGTCATCCGATTATGACCAATTTCTAACTTGACCAAGATCTCATCAATATATACATGAATATCAAGTTTCATCAAGATCGGATAAAAACTGAAGCCTCTACCGCGCTTATAAGAAATGTGAATGGATGGACGGACGGACAAGACGGACAGGGGCGATGGCAATCAGATAAAAACTGTAGTCTCTGTGATGCCTACAAGCCAAATTTGACGTGTTGATTCTAAGTGAAGGGCAATAACTCTGAAACGGTTTATCCTATTATTACTAATTAAGTTTCATGAAGATCGGATAAAACATGTAGTCTCTATCGTGCCTACAAGCCAAATTTGACACGTTTTTTCTAAGTCAAGGGCCATAACTCTGAAACCGTTCTTGAATTGTCCGAGATCTCATCAATATATACATGCATACCAAGTTTCATCAAGATCGGATAAAAACTGAAGCCTTTATCGCGCTTGCAAGAAATGTGAACGGACGGACGGACGGACAAGACAGACAGGGGCGATGGCAATATTCCAACAACAATTCCAACAATGTAGGTGTATAATAAAAACAGTAGTCTTTATCGTGCATACAAGCCAAATTTGACGCGTTTTTATTAAGTCAAGGGCAATAATTCATACACCGTTCATTCTATTATTACCATTTTCGGACTTGACCGAGATCTCATCAATATATACATGCATACCAAGTTTCATCAAGATCAAATAAAGAATACTTGCCAAGTAAGGTAACATACGCCCACTGGCAGTTGTCAGAAATGATAATACTACCTTTCATAGCAGCAAATTCAAGAAAAATAACCCCAAAAAGAGTACTGAAAATTAATTAAACCTTTGTGAAAAAAAATATAATAGTATACCAACCAAAAAAAGAAAATTCCTATCAGAATACAAGTATAGATCATGTAGAAATCGTTTTCTTAAATTGAAAACCCTTTTGCCAGAAATTTCATTTTTCATAAAAGTAAGAAACAATCCATAGATTTAGGCTATTAAGAATAATTCTTTTTTGTAGGATTACAGACAAAAGAAAGAGGAAGCATAATAAGCATACGTTATATTTTAGTAAGATGAAAATTACAAGGTACAATTACAAGGATTAATTTGTTCTATAGAATTACTTTATCAAATCTATTTTGATTTAGTCTCTTTTGATGTAAAGTAGAAAAAATTGTTGTATAAATAACCAAAATAAGTAGGATTAAAGCATAAAAAACTTTTGTATGGCCTTAGTCAAAATTAAATTGAATACTATAAATAGATCTTTTATAAAAATTACAAAATAAATTTAGGCACTTTTATATTGAGGTTTTCTTTAAATACTTTTCATAACTTGTCATATAGGAATATAATATGGCTAGTAATGTCAAGTCATATAGACAGTAACATAATAGCTTATTGTCAAGCCATAAAGACATTGACATTAGCAGTTAAGAGTCAAGTCATAAAGACACTGAGATTAGAGTTTATGTTTAAAAAACATTAATTACTGTAATGGATTATTGAATTTTTCATTATATTTCTATAATTCACTATATATTGTTTACTTACTTTTAGAGATTTTTTTATTAATTCTAATTCAGAATTCATACAAACACATACACCACAATCATAAGAATTTGGCTGTATAGTTATATTCCTTTCAAAGATAGTTT
Source organism: Lottia gigantea (assembly GCF_000327385.1). Lineage (NCBI taxonomy): Eukaryota > Metazoa > Mollusca > Gastropoda > Lottiidae > Lottia > Lottia gigantea. Next base: position 189,862 of record NW_008709190.1, on the reverse strand, counting down.
TCCAAGAAGAAATTGTTTCATCTTCTAATCTTTCTAGAAAAGCTTTTACCTTCAACATTGTATTTTGTCCACGTACAAAACTGTAAATGGAATCATAATATTTAATAGTTTTACTATTTACATAAATAATGATTACATTCCGGTGATTATCAGTATGAATAGGTATTAAAATCCTCTCATACATTAGTGTTTTGATTTACTTTTATTACTTTATTGAAATTTGTAAAAGATTTCTGTGTTTGCTGTATAATGGAGGTGTTATTGGTAAATACCTTTTTTCGATTATATTAGTATATTTTTTTTTTACTTTAATTATTTTTTCAGAGCTCACAGTGATATTAATCATCTTATGATCTGAATAATAATTTTCAAATGTACTACACTGAGTATATATTTCAGGTATATTACTGTAGCAGGAGGGAAAGGGGCGGCGCTGCTCCTGCACAACTCAATCCCACCTGCGTACGTTCCAGGTTCAGAATACTGTGAAATGTGAGGAAATAAGAGAGAAGAAGATTACACAAGACGCTTTATTATTAAACCAACATAAACATATTCACATACAAAACATCTACAAAACAAAACCCTACACCCAAACAAGGTTCTGTGAGTTGCGAAATAGAGCGGACTTCTTAGAACTCTCAATCATGCAACTGAGGCATAGCCATTCCACAGCAAGTTATTCCTAGAAGTCCATGAGCGGAGTCAAGAAACTCACATACACCTTTCGGAAATAACTTACCATGTGCAACGCGCCGACTGACCTACTAACAAACGCTACAGAAGAGCTTTTATACACTCCGATTTTGCACATGCAACATAAGGATTCATCACAACTATGAATGCGAGGCTCTGCCACATAACATACCATGCACAGTCTAAATGGTAAAACCGGGCCATGTAAATCAAGTTCTACCAAGTCTATAAATAGCCAGCAAGGGAATACCATGTAAATATCACTGACATGAGTGACGTACTTAAGCAAATCCGCTACACTCCCCCCTTGCCAAAGTCGAGCCCGCTTTCAACAAAAGTGGGCGAGAACAATAATACATAAAATATTTTACATCACAAACAAAATTATATGATACAAAATCCCAGTCAAGCTGGTCGATCTCATCACCTGGTGCGGTTATTGTATCGTCACCAGGCTTCTGTAACATCACTTTTCCATCTTCCCCCTCTGTCAAGGTGAAGTCATCCTCCGTTCTTGAATGGAGAAAGACGCAACTAAACCAGAAGACTGGTTCATCTGTCTGGGTTTCGCAGCACCGTATTTTAAACGTGGCAACACATCAATGGGATCGATGTACTTGGTATTCACCACCTCCTCTGAGGAAAAACCACCCCCCAACTTATCATGGTGAGTTTTCATATGCCGCTTTACTTTAGGTTTATTGTTAAAACTCCAGTTGCAAATACAGCATGTAAATTTGACAACACATCTGGTATGGTAAGTCCTCCAATGTTTCATGAATCAGCTTTTATTCATTACATCGGTAGTCATGCACCCAACAACTCTACATCGTAGACCATCATCAGGGAAATCTTCCCTTAAAGAATTTTGAAATTCCCTTAAGTCTGCAGGGTCCACTTTAAGTTGTAATTCCATTTCTGAAAGTAAGAAATCATTAGTACACCTAGCCTAATAATATGTAACAGCCTACATATTTTCCCAACTAATTTTTTGGAGAGAAGGGAATTTTTTACGTACACGTCTGCCAGTTCTGGTTACCACGCAGGTTTCAGACTCATCCGAACTGCTGCAAGAATCCTCAGATTCGGATTCAAGCTCAAAACTTTCATCATATGAAGACTCTTCGCCAGGATCAAGCCAGTTCCTGGGAGTTTCATTACCTACACATTTCTTTAAATGGTTAACATGTACCAAAACTGGAGGGCTCATCTCAGACTTCTGTACCACATAAGTCAAGTCATTTTTCCTATTGACAACTAAGTACGGACCAGTCCATCCCAAAGATAATTTTGTATTAGCACTTGGAGGATACCAACGCCACACCCACATTCCTACTTCAAACGATTTACATCTCAAATCCTTATCATAACCCTTTTTCTGTCTTCTAGCTGCACTCCCCAAATTATCAAAAACGAAATAAAAGGAAGCATTCATAGCAGATTGCAGCCATTCTGAATATCCTTTTGTGCAAACTTCACTATAATCTGGTGGTAGCCCAAAGATTAAATCAACCGGACAAGACAATTCTCGACCTAACATCAGTAAATTAGGTGAGCAAACAGTGGAATTATGGACTGTCCCACGATATGCCATCAACAGATATGGAAGGTAATCATCCCAATTACTCTGGTGCTCACTGCAGAAAATTTTAAGCATCTGTTTCAAAGTTCAATTGAACTGTTCAACTAAGCCATCTGACTGAGGATGGTATGGAGTAGTACGAGTCTTGTCAATGTCCAGTTTCCGACATATGTCCGTAAATAAAGCAGACTCGAACTCCCTACCCTGGTCAGTATGGATTTGTGCAGGGCATCCAAATCTACAAATGACCTCGGTGACCAATTTGTCCGCGACAGTAAGAGCAGTATGATTGACTATGGCAAAAGCTTCCACCTATTTGGTATAATAGTCTCCTACGACCATAACATACTCATTTCCATCATCAGTGAGAGGTAACGGACCAAAGATGTCAATGGCAATACACTGCATGGCCGCACCATATTGAAATTGCTTAAGGGATGACTTTCCTATTCCCGGACCGGGTTTACATCGTGCACACAAATCACAAGTTTCGCACCATCTTTTAATTGAAGCTGTCATCCCAGGCCAGTAAAATCTATGTTTAATGGTATGAAGGGTTCTATCCCGACCAAAATGACCTGCAATTTTGTTAACATGTAATTCCGTAAAAAGATTATCCCGGATCTCCTGAGGAGCAACGAGTTGTAAAAATTCTTCATCAAGATCATTAACAGCTTTTCGATACAATATATTCGACCTCATTACTAAATCATCCCATTGAGACCAAAGCAGTCGAGCTTCGTGTTGAAAAGATTTCACTTTCGATTTTTCTGGTCGAACTCCAGATTCTACAAGACTTTTATAAATGACACCAATTCCAGGATCATTCTTTTGCATATCCTGGATCTCAAGAACATTATAAGTAGGAAGCCAATTAGAATCATGAGGTACATTTTGATCGCTTATTAATGTATTGACGACTGCCCTAGACACATTTGCCTGATCGAAAAACTGGTAGAGCAGCCAGCTTAAAGCTGCCCTTTCCAGTTCCTCAGTCAATCCTATTGAATCACCATCTGGGACTATTTCAGAACAATCGGTGCAGAAGTTATTAGAGCACTTATTAGTTGGGAGACGAGAGAGTGCGTCAGCATTTCCATGCATTTTACCCATACGTAATTCAAATTCAAAGTTATAAGTTTGCAACGTTGTCAACCATCTGGCTAGCATACCCTCAGGATTTTTAAAATTCTGCAACCACTTTAGAGAAGCATGATCAGTACGAACCAAACACTTACGACCGTAAAGATAATAATGAAAATACTTCATGAATGTGACAATTGCCAAAAGTTCACGCTTTGTTACGCAGTAGTTGCCTTGAGACCGCTTCAATGTCTTACTGGCATATGCAACAACTCTCTCTTCTCCATCTTGTACTTGAGAAAGGACCGCACATAACGCTTTACCACTAGCATCCGTGTCAAGAATAAACAGACCAGTTTCGTTTGGGAATGTTAGTATAGGTGGAGAAGTCAATTTTCTCCTTAGTTGTTCAAAAGCAGATTTACATTTATTATCCCAATCAAACTTGACATCCTTTCTAGTTAAATTTACTAAAGGACTAGCGATAGAAGCATAATCTTCAATAAATTTCCTATAATACCCTAACAGCCCAAGAAAACTTTTCACATCCTTTAAATTTTCGGGCTCAGGCCACTTACTGACAGCTTTTATTTTTTCCGGGTCGCACTCAATACCAGAAGCAGACACGACATACCCTAAAAACTTTACTTGAGTCTGAAATAACCTACATTTACTGAGTTTAAGTTTTAAATTAGCATCACGTAATCTAACGAAAACCAACTATAAGTTTGCAAGTGCAGCTTCAAATTCACAACCAAATATGATAATATCATCGATATAACATAAACATTGCTTCCACTGAAGACCTTTCAAAACCAGTTCCATCAATCTTTGAAAAGTAGCTGGCGCATTTGTAAAAAATGGCATAACTTTAAACTGATACAATCCACAATGTGTAGTGAAGGCAGTCATTTCAATAGCGTCGTCGGACAGTTTTACTTGCCAATAACCACTAGCCAAGTCTAATGTACTTAAGTATTTAGCTCCTAAACTTTCTAAAATTTGACTTATTTGAGGTAAAGGGTAGGAATCTTTGTGCGTGACCTCGTTAAGCTTTCTAAAATCAACACAAAATCTATGACTTCCATCCTTTTTCTTAACCAGACAAATAGGACTACTCCAAGGGCTGTCACTTTTAGTTACAATGCCATTTACCAACATGTTGTGTATCTCCTTTTCCGAACTGGAGTTGGAACTTTTCTAGGAGGCAACTTGATAGGACGAGCATCCCCAGTGTCAATGATATGCTCTGTCAAATTAGTCTTACCTAACTGACCATCAGAGTCCATAAAAATATCCTCAAACTCAATGATTAACTTCTCAAGCTTCTTGACTTTTAAATTGCCAGATGCCTCTTTAACCAAGAATTGTAAATGTTCGGGTACAGTTTCGGACGGAGATTTGATACCACTATGTATATTATCTAATTCCGTTACTGTTTCTACCCTACCTATCACGCTATCAACAGGAAGTTCAACAGGCTTATTATTCATGTTAAGAATACACATATTAATATTATTCCCATTAACTAACGATTTTGCCAAAAGCAACTTCCTATTAACCAATGTTTCTCCTGGTTCCAACAACATAGCAACTGCACCTAAATCTTCACTAGCAATACCCTGAACAATCTTTTCAGACATAGCAGGTATCCTGACAGTTTTAGCGAGCCTAACAAGTGCACAAGTTGGAACTTTAGTTTGTGGAGTTAATGGAATGCGTTCTTGACCATGCACCAGAGCCATCTCGGTTACATCAATATTATATTTATGCTTCAGAATAAAATCTATACCTAACACACCATTAAGTTTCATATCAACAACTAGGAAATCGTGTCTAAAACTCTTGTTTGCAACATCAAATTCCAAACGAAGCATTCCTTCAGGCCATAGAGGGCGACCATCCGCAGTGCTTAGAACTGCGTTGGTATCGTACAAAAGTGGACGGTTAGGAAGCTTGAGATAATCGACAAAAGAAAAGAGTGAAAAGGTTGAACCTGTGTCCACTAACATTGAGATACTTTTGTACTGGGGTATATCTACTTCAGCATATAGACACGGAGCAAATGGGCGTTCTACTATAACAGTTTGCATTTCATTCTCATGCACAATTTCAACATCATTCCCACATTCCTCCTTTTTTATATCCTCACTAGCATCTGTCTCTTGATTAGCACTTTTATTAATAATTTCCTTTTTATCCCTAATATTACTAACATTGTCGACACTAACACCAAGAGTACGTTTGCTAACCTCGTTACCATACAATTTCAACGAGACAGGTGTATCAACCTTAATTTCAGTTTCAATTTTTCCAAATTGATGCTCTTTTTCAATGAGGACTGACGTGGCAGCCAAAGTGTCAGTCCTTACCGGTTTAAAGCTTCCCTGGTTTCTTGCACAACCTTCCACCTAGGACAGTCTACTTTGATATGACCTTGTTCCGAACAGTAATAACAAACAACATTATTGTGAGGGGCCAAAGGTTGGACTTGCGGATAGCTTCGCGAAGGTCTCTCGAATCGTGAACCTTCATTTGGGCGACCGTCATCACCTCTGCGATAAACTCTTTGCCCATCAATTCTGCTACCTCGAGGATTATATGGTACATAACTAGTGTTAACATTCCTATCATTTTCAAAATATGGCTTTCGGTTACGATCAACCGGACCCTCAAACGCCTCGTACTCTATAGCGACGCCAATTGCCTGCTCTAAGGTTTGAGGATGTGAAAACTGAACATGTCTTTTTAGCTCATGATTTCCCAACCCATGAATGTATTGGTCAACAATATGTACTTCCAAACTTTCAGACTGAGAATTAGGGAAGGCTTTTTACGCCAAGCGTTTTAAATCGTAACCTAAATCTGCCACTGATTTGTCACGGTAACGCCTCCTGTTTCTATATTCAACCCGATGGGCTACAAGTCTGTGATCTGGATTAAACCTACGCTCCAAAGCTAACTTGACCTCGTCATAATCATCGAGCTGTGCTGGGGTAAGAGTGCTTAACAATCTCAAGGCTGTACCCCTCAAGCACATGACCAACCATTGGTTCCAATCAGAAACTCTTTCGAATTGTATCAAATTTTTCTGGTTCTTTTTCCTTCCTAGATATGGTATGTCTCCGTGTTTCGATATTTCGACCAACAGAAGGACCTTCAACAGTACAATATCCTGACCTTATCATGTTACCTACTTTGGACTTCTCATAACCTGTGCGTTCAGTCATCAAAGGCGCATTTACAAACGTAGGTATATGTTGACCGGGTAGATGTGGTCATATATCAAGGCTCCGAGTTTGACCCTGGTTTGGGTCCAGTAGTAGTGACAACAACATGATGCCCTGGCTCCCTAACAGCGTCTAGAAACCTATGACCGATCTCATTATCCCCTTGTCGAAATCCAACCCTAGACCTGCTATAATATTCCGTTGGGCATATTTCGTATTCCAAATCGTCATATTCATTCTTACCTGGTTCCCAAGAGTATGGACGAAATTCTGGGGTACTTCTGAAAATCAGTGCAATCCTATCAGTCGACCTACTAATTGTTGGGGGGAATAATAGAATCAACACTTACAGTATTACTAACTGAATTAGTACTTTGACCCTGAGCACCATCACCCCAAGGAAAATTATCCATATTAAAACTAAACCTATTATTTGGGAACCGAACCTAGTTTTTTCTTAAATTTTTCCCCTAATGCCTCACAAAATCACAGTATCCTGGCAAGCTCGCCAAAAATATGTAGCAGGAGGGAAAGGGGCGGCACTGCTCTCGCACAACTCAATCCCACCTGCATACATTCCAGGTTCAGAATACTGTGAAATGTGAGGAAATAAGAGAGAAGAAGATTACACAAGACGTTTTATTTTTAAACCAACATAAACATATTGACATACAAAACATCTACAAAACAAAACCCTACACCCAAACAAGGTTCCGTGAGTTGCGAAATAGAGCGGAGTTCTTAGAACTCTCAATCACGCAACTCAGGCATAGCCAGTCCACAGCAAGTTATTCCTAGAAGTCCATGAGTGGAGTCAAGAAACTCCCATACACCTTTCGGAAATAACTTACCATGTGCAACGCCCCGACTGACCGACTAACAAACGCTACAGAAGAGCTTTTATACACTCCGATTTTGCACATGCACATGCCAAACATCGGCTCCCATTGGATAAGGATTCATCACAACTATGAATGCGAGGCTCTGCCACGTAACATACCATGCACAGTCTAAATGGTAAAACCCGGCCATGTAAATCAAGTTCGACCAAGTCTAAAAATAGCCAGCAAGGGAACACCATGTAAATATCACTGACATGAGTGACGTACTTAAGCAATTCCGCTACATTACTAATATCAATTATAATTCCTGCTTCAGTTGAAGGAACATGTACTTTTTGCTCAAATGTTTTCAAGTGATTTTCAACTTATTTACAATCTTCAGATTTTGACTGGATATTGAAACCTCCAATTATCACATTAAATGTATTTTGATCCATTTTAGAACTTACTGTATTTAAAGCATATAAAAGACATTTAACTGATACTTTGGGAGGTTTGTAAAGACCCAATATTTGCAAATTATTTTTTTTATTTTCATATACAATATCCATGGTTATTAAAGACTTTTCAACTTAATACGAATTAATATTTTCAACTTTAACATTCTTGATTCTAATATAAATTGCCATTCCATGCAATGCTTTATCATTTTCCGTGGTTGAATCATTTCTAAATAATTTAAAACCAGGAATATCATATATTCCATCTTGCTTTAGTTTTAATCTACTTTCCGAGATTATTATTACAGATGAATTCATAAATACTGGGTGTAATTTCACATGTTCAAAATATTTCTGCAATGATCTTGCATTTTGATATGAAATTACAATTTTACTTTGAGAACAAACTGGGAAATCATCAGTCTGAAATTTTAGATTTCTTTCTTTTCTTAATGAATTCATTTCTTCTTTAACTTCCATTGAAACTTTCATTTTATTTTCAGCTAAATTTATTATATGTAACCCTTCCAGGGTTTTTACACGGCTCAAAGTGGATATGAGCCATCTTACGACCATCAAAATCTACAACAACTTCATCTACTGTGTCATCTTGTGAACGGTGAATAGTTTTAGCTGCTGAGGGTCTCAATGGTATTTGAGTTCTCATTAATTCTGCACTTTTAAATTTACCAATTCTGATTTGTATTGAAATTGGTTTAGTAGGTGTCCAAGAGGACATTACATTTGTATGGTAATTAGCTTTTAAATCTTTTCCAATACTTTCATTGCTAAATTCAACCCAAGTAGTATATGTCTTTTCGGATATGACGCATTTCACTTCTGCGCATGCGCAGCTTTTTCAATGCATCATATCCGAAAAGACACAACTGTTAAAATGTATTATAACAGACTCCCCAAACCAAACTGTTAAAAATGTATTATAACAGACTCCCCAAACTGTATTATAACAGACTCCATATAAATTACCCAAACCACAGACAAGAATCACTAAAAATAATACAGTATAAAATAACCGCATTAAAAATGTCTTTAATTTTAAAACACGAACAAAAAAAATTCGAAGGAGACGGTTTCTTCTCTGCGCTAACATCTCTCATCCCCAAAGTGGCCAATTTTGTCTCAAACAACAAATCCCTCATTTCCTCAGAAGCGCAAGCTCTTGGATCTGTGGCAAACGCAGGAGTAAATATAAGCGATGCAGTGAAAAAATCTGACGAACTTAAAGAACTGCAGCTAATAAGAGAACTAAGAAACAAGAGACTAGAACGACAAGCCCTAGAAAAACAAGGAAAAGGGTTTAAAATCATTGGATAAAAATGGCAAGCAAAAATTACAGATTGGATCCAATCTTTCAATTGTATGATCCGATTCAATATTCGTTCAACAAGAAGAAAGAGGATTACGTAATCATCTCCCCATCGGTAGGGACAAAGACCCAAATAAACGACGGAGGAAGAGTTACCTTTGAAATTAATTCGTTGTCCAATTGGTTGCTGCTTTCCGATGCCCATTTCCGATGCGATTTCAAAATCAAAGACGCCACTCAGAATCGAATTCCACAAACCAACACGACTTTAGAAACAACTTCTTTCCGTCTTTATTCAGCGAAATGGTTTTGGAAGCTGGTTCAAATCCGATAGAGACCATAAAACACCCCGGCGAGTTTGACACAATGTTGAAAACGGTTCTGTATCCCAAAAACTACGATTCAGTTTCGGGATGGATTCCCGATGTCGGTGACGGAGAAGTTTTAAAAGAACCGGTCAGAACTGTAGCAAATGACGCAGACCTTGCTAGGATTTTAATTGTAGTTGCTAGAAACACACTGGAAAGAGTGACTCGTGGAGTAAATCACGGATTTGAAAAACGAGCGCTTCAATACAACAACGTTGTCGAGAACAACAGATGGGGTAATTACGTTAATTGGAAGTTGTATCCTTTATTTGGTCTCTTGGAACACAGAAAGGTTTCCATAGGTTTACCGTATAAAATTCATTTGCAAAGAGAAATCAACGACAACAAGATATTCTTTGGTGAAAACAACTCTGACGCTAAATTGGAAATAACGAATATCCAACTTTACATACCGGTAATCACTCCTTCCGTAGAAATGGAAACGAGAATATTCAACTCTTTAACCAAAGACATCGAAATTGCTTTTCTTCGTCGTAACACGGTAGGTAGCATGACTTTAACGGGAGAATCCACCACGTGGCCAATTACCAACACTGTCAAACCAGCAATGGTCGGTTTCAAAAACCAGACTCTCAGACAAACAACAACAACATTTTCAGAGTGGCATTGAACAATACTCAAGATCCCATCATTCACAAAGTTCAAGTCAGATTGAACAACGATAATTATCCCAATCAACCTTTGACAATTGATCTTTCCAAAAAAGATTACAACGAATTGTACATAAACTATAAAAACATGTGCGAATTGTTTGGAAATACGCCTCAGTTTGAATACACAGATTTTTCACTCAATCATCCAATCTTTTGTTTCGATCTGTCAGCTCATCAAGAAGATCTTTTCAAAACAGGAGTCAACATAAATATTCATATTGAAAAAACACAAGGAGATGTGACCGGCTACTGTTTATTGCTGGAAGAAGCAAAACATTTGATTAAAATATCAGATAGAAGAATGATAAGAATTGAATAAAAAAAACACCCTTTAAAAATAAAACCAGAAACGTTAGTTATGAAAATAATAGAAGCTATGGAAACGAATTCGCCGACTCTAATAACTTACAATGGTAAAAAAGTGCATATAACCCAAAAGATTATCGATAAATACAAACATTGCAAAGTCAGAGACGATATAGACTTGGAAAGAATTGATGAGAATTTAACTACAAAAGGTGGATTTTTACCTTTCTTACCTTTAATCTTTGCTGGTTTAGCTGCAGCCGGTGCAACTGCTGGTGGAGCTGCTGGGATAGCCAAAGCTGTCAACGATAAGAAAGCTGAAGCCGCTGCAAACGCCGAAGCACGTAAACACAATTTGGCAATGGAAAGAGAAGCACGAGGAGGTTCGGGAGTAGGAGATATATTAGGGACGGTTAAAGAATTCGGACAAAGATTTGGCGAAGAAACCGAGAAAACCGTTAAAGAGGGATTAAGCAAATTAATAGATAAAATCGACACCGGAGAAATGAAGGTCAAACACAAGGGCGACACCATATTTTTTAAAAACATACGTTCGGGCAAGGGAATCTTCCTTTCAAAGTATAAAGGCAACGGGGTGATTTTTGGTACGAAAATGTAATAAATAAAAATGGGCAAGAAATTTAATCATTCGGAAATATTTCCTAATAACCCAATGCTCATGTGTATATGCCGTAGTTAAGGTTCTGGGAAAACTCATCTCACTTTTAACATGTTGACAACACCAAACCTTTTAGATTTCGATTCTCTGTATATCTACACAACAACACCAGAACAATCGTATTATCAATTCCTCAAAGCTTTGGAATATTTACCAAAGAAAGATGTTCAAGACATATTTCAATATTACGAAAAATCAAAAATGACGGATTGGAATAATTTTTTAAAAAGAAATCGAGAATATATCAAAGCTAAGAATAAAATAAAGACCCAAGTTGAAAATAACAGATTACAACAACTCGGATTAACGGAAAATCTACAGACTCTATTTCAACCCATATTAAAATCTCAAGAGGATATTAAAAAGAAATTAGCTTTAGAACCCACACCTCATATAGAACTCAAACCGATTGAATATAATGGTATTATAATTAGGACATTAGATGATATAAATCGTCTTTTTTCAAACCCTGACCCAGATTTACCAAAGAGCATTTCACCAATCGTTGATAATCAAGGTTTATTGTTTAATGGATTTAGAATTATATTTAGTGGAAATTCACCACAATTCAAAATCGACACAAAAGATTATATATACACATTAACGAAAGGATTAATAGATTTAATGAATGGCAAGGATGTTGGCATTGCCGATTATAAGGATTTAGTAGCATACTCCAAATTTTTAGATGCAATAAGAAAATCACGACCCGAAACAAGAAGATTGAAAGAAGTTAAACTATATAAAAGAGTAATTGAGCAAGATGAAGAGGATGTAGATGATTATCCAATCATACAAGAAATAGACGAATTCGATGATATGGTGGCATCTGGACAAGGTATAACGTTTTTATCCGACGACAATAAAGAATTGCTTAATAGATTAGAAATAATATTAGCGGCCATGAAGGAAGGTCATCGATCGGACAGACAATACAACGAAGTCAATGCCATATTAAAACGACTTTTGGAGAAAGAAATCATCACTAAAAAAGACTATATAAACATCATTAAAAATGTCCAATAAAGAACAATTGTTCGTTATCACCTCGAATAAACCAGACATCAAATTGTCTCTAGACTACGAGTATGAACTCGATCGCAATAAACAGTACGAACTGGGATTAAAGTATTTCTCCGTTTACAATTCCATTAGAAACATCAACGAAAAAAACAATCAACTAAAAATATCGACGGATAACGGAGTTACGTTCGAAACCATAAGCTTACTACCGAGGAGCTACGAATACGTAGCCATCAACGATTACCTATCCGAATACGCAAGAAGCGTGAACGGCAAAAACAATATCGAATTCGAAGGTAATTTGAATCTGAACAAAATAAAACTGATCTTGAGAAATAACAGTCAAGTTGATTTCAACGTAGAAAATTCGTTGAATGCGTTACTAAGGTTCGATAAACGAATATACGCGCAATCGACATTGGCACCGCACAAGGCCAACATCGAGAATGATATCGACGTGATCAACATTCACTGTAATTTGATCAACGGTGGATTTTTCAACAAGCACAAACGTCAAATCATATACAGCATACCGACTTTTTCGGTGCAGATAGGATACAGAATTATAGAGAAACCGTTTCAAACAACCTATTTACCAGTCAATTCTTTCATGATCAAAGATATAAATCTGGAAATCAAAGACGGTAAAAACAGGTTCATAGACTTTGGCAACGAAGAAATTGTCATTCAACTTCATTTAAAACAATCTTCATTCTCTTCTTGATTAGAAAGATAATCGAAATCATCAAATTCATAGTTTTCGTCAAAACTATACTCATCTTTGTCATTGTAAGGATACATAATTTCTTCACTGTTTGGTGGTTTTCTTTTAACATTATTCAAATAACTTCTAAAAACTTTAGTTTGTTTATCATTTGGAATAACTACTCCATTGGTGAAACTTTTTTCCCATGGTTTATTAAATTCGTTCGACACATCATGTCCACTTGCTAACTGAACATAATCTTCTACACTTATCTTATCATTAGAATAACCTTTAAACGTTTTCTTTTCTTTTAAGACACCATCAGAAGTCAAAACGATGTTGTATTTGACTTTTGGTGCTAAATATAAACCAAATATAATTCAACCGTCACCGTAATCGTTTTTACCTTTGCAATAGTCTTTTTCGGAGACCAAACCAGCTCTGTTTAGTTTTTTCCAATTTTTGGATGAAATGTACAAACTATCGGTGTCGGTATAGTAAATTTCGGGTTTATAAAATCCATTTATGACGTGAATGAAATTGTTCATTATTTTTTTACTGTGAGATAAAACGAATGATCCCAAATGACTAGGTGTTAGTAGTGTAGATTTACTATCTTCGGTAGTAATCTCTTTTTCTTCAATTTCTGTTTCAAATATATTGAGTATCATTAATTTTCTCATAGGTTTTAACGCGTGAATCAAAGTTGGCCTGTAAAGTTGCTTCATTCCATAAATGTCTAGTTATGAATATATCTTTCTGAATTGATTTACCATACAAGGAATTACCTAATAATTTCATGCAATTACTACCCACGATAGTACCTTCTCGTTTATATTTATTTCTTAAATCTCTCAAAATTAAAATATAATCTCTATAGGGTGGAGTTTTAAAATTTTCTTCGTAAACTATACCATCTAATATTCTAATAATTTGTCCACCGGCTTTCACTATTTCTTGAATATCGACCGATGTTAAAACGTCGTGACAGAAACCATCTCTGAACCTGATTTTGTTACCAGTTTCCTTTTTACCTTCTTTATTCGTGAAAGTGATTTTATCTTTAGCTGGTATCGGTTGGAAGAACATGTTTTTGGGATAGTCAAACCACACTGTTAAAATAGCTGTTCTAGGTCTGAATTTTTGTTTATTGAAGTTTTACAAATTCTTTTTCTTCTTCTGGTAGAAACGGTCTTCCACTTTCGGCTCTCGGATATTCACTGTCTAAATCCGACATGGCGGAAGCGTATAAACCCATTAGCATCAAATGCCATTAGTTTAGTACATTCTATTTTTTTAAGTCTCGAATGAACCTCCGTTTTGTCTTTTGTGCTTGCGCTGTATTCTTTGAATAAATCAATTATGTTATTACTTTCTGTTTGTGAAATATATTCCTTTAATACGTTACAAATTTCATCCATTTTGTTCGTTTCAAATGATTTTCTATTTGCCGAAACTCTTCCTCCTTTAATAGATCATCTGATAAAATTTCTTATAAAAGGATTTGTGTGCGAATAAACTTTTTCTATATTTTCTTTTTCGGTATGTTTCGCAACCATTCTAGTAGTTTCATACCATTCTTCTTCAACCATTTCTTAATCGTAATGATATAAATAATACCATCCCGATAAAGATGGAGCCGTTAGATTATTGGACATATTCTGGTTTACAACTTCTTTCGTGACTTGGTTGTATTTTATCAAACAAGCTCCTAAACAGAGAGTGTCTCTCTTGGCGTAAGGTTCCCATTCGTGTCTCAATTCCTCCCAGTTGTCTTGCGTGTATTTAGCGATATCTACGTCGGCAATCTTTCTCAAATTCGCGGGAAGATTGGAAGAATTTCCCCATGCAGCCAAACTAGAGGATTCGTGTTGATAGGAACACGTGAAATTAATATGTTGTAAATAATTACCCTTTATTTCTTTCTGTCTTTTCCATTTTTTCTGTAAATCTTCATCCGTGTATGGAAAAGATAGAATTCCTCTGGGTGTTTTTAAAGGGCAATGCGTTAGTTTTTTTGTATTTTTAAGCACGATCCAGTTGTCGAATCCACTGCCGTTGTGAGAAATTAATATTAATCTCTTTCTATCATATTGACCTAAATATTTCAACATTTGATCGATGCAATCTGTACCTACAAATATTTCTACTACATTCATTAGTTTATCATAAAATTCTTCTGGAATGGGATCTGACGACTTTAAATCTGGAAAGAGATTATTTATTCTGTTTAACATTTTCCTTAGTTTTTCTAAATTAATTAAAGTGCAGGCATAAGGAATTGCTCTTCGCGTGTCTTTTTCTGAATACGTTTCGCAATCCCAAGCGAGTAACGCATCATCACTCATACTTGAAAGCACGTTTAGTTTGAGAGGTGAAACCTGTGTTACTGCGTCTCTACACGTTTTCCACACCTGTTCCACACCCAAACTTTTTTGGCTTCTTCTAATCAAACAGAAATGCAAGTTGTGTAAGTAAAAAACCCAATCTAATTCATCGTGAACGTCTCTGGGATGAAAATGTCTGTTTTTGGGATTATAAATTTGAAACGAAGTGTTGAATTTCGTGTTGAATTCCTTCATTCTAGCACATGTCATCACTCCTTTTCTATTTGCTTTTGAAAACCCGTTGATGTATTCTTGAAATTCTCTCGTGTAGTCTTCGTTTAAAACACGATTGACGCATTTGATAAAACAGTGACCATCTGTAGGTATGTAACAATTTTCGCCTTCGTATTCATTTATCTTTTTAAGTAAATCAGTTCCTCCTCTACCAACTCTCGATCTTTTTATTTCTTGGAAATTGTCTTTCATTAAAATTATTTTTCCTGTAAAATACCAATCGGAAGCATTGGATTTTTTGTCCATATATGAAAAGATATTGTGAAAAGTTTTGGCATTGAAACCGAGGAGTGACATGTATTGTCTGTGATTCCCTTCCTCGACTATCTCTCCATCTATTTTAATTTGGCCTTTGAATGTTTTAAATTTATCAGAGATAGCCTTGACAACATCGGAAAATAGGGCGTTTTCTATCAATGTTTCATCAAGTTCGATTTTATTCATATTTTTTTAAGTATATATTTTTGATTATTTCTTTATTTTGACCGCTGATATTTCTGTATTGAATTTGTCCAAAATTTCATTGAATTCTTGTAATTCTTCAACTGTTATGTTCTTGTCTTCTCTCGATCTTTCGAAAAAGATGTACAATTGATTAAGATACATATTCAAGATATCCGTTTTCTTTTTATAATGAGCTTTCTTTTTGCTCGTGAAACCTAAAGTGATGAGACCGCAAGAAGTCGTTTGAACGGCTGTCAATGCAGCCAATACGGTTGGGACGATGACCGGAAGCATTAATCCACCAGTCACGGCTGTTGACACCGTTACTTCTATCGTTAGAACTGTGCTCGCTGTTTTGGAGAAAGAATCGATTCTACTCCTTGTTTTCCTGCATGAATTGTACTGTCTCAACTTTATTTTCAACTCTTCTTGTTTGTCTATCATGTATTGTTGTCTGCTTTCGAGTTCCATTTTTTAAGTCGTTAAATTAAGTGAATTTCCGATAAATGGAACCACGTAATATCATATAGAGCGTGCTTGTTTGGCCTAGCATTATTATATTTGCGGGTATTAAAAGTAAAAACATTTACGCGTACTAACGACATTTCTTTTTTCGTATGGTCCTCGTTAAGATGATAGGAATATTTTATTTTTTCTTTTTCGATGTTTATCTTGGCTCTAGAAATAAAACCACCACCTTCAAGGATGGAGTCGGAACCTTCGGCAAACGATAAATGTACTATAAACTCTCTTTCTTGTTGACTTTTATGAACATCGATCGAGGTGTATTTTCCATCGTAAACAAAATACAGTTTTACGTATTCAAAGTCTGTTGTTCGTAAAAACTCGTTACTGCTCGATTCTATTGGTCCGGGTACGTATACGGGT